>NW_008795938.1:1207560-1247987 GCF_000699145.1 Aptenodytes forsteri
GGGGGGCGGGGTGAGGAAATAAAAAACAGACTACAAATCAAGATAACCTGCTCTTTAACAGTTGTCTTTTTCCTATGTCAGCCAAATTCTCTGACCTATGTCATGGACCTATTATAGAGCTTACAAACCCTTTATCAAAACCAAAAGGATTTGTGTGATATCAAAATGAAAATCAGGCTGAAGATAAGTAATGCCTATGTTGCTGTTGTTTTTAATTTTAAAAATATAACCAATTATCCAGAATGAATTGTAACATGTGTTCCAAACAGAAAATGTGTTTGCTATTGATTGATGCTTTTTTGCCCTGAACCATGAAAAATGCGTATTTATAATGCAATATGACATTTGCTATCCATAATTTTTATTGCATGCTGTTTCACACACACTCAGCAGACCAGGCACTGTAAAAGCCACAGTTGCTGCCTCTACACCCACTTTTAAAGATCAATTGGGGAGCATGAGGCTACTGCGGGGTCTCTGAGCCACAGAATTCCATCCACACACAGACCCACAGCCAGTCTATGGACTGCCTGCAAGCTGCCCATCGGAGGGTACCTAGCACTCAACTCACCCACAAGATCTGGCATTTTCCAGAGGACATTTCCAATTACACATCTGCCTTACAGAGCATGCTTTCATTTGCTCTCAGTCTGGTCTTGAAAATGGCTACAGCTACCCTGCAAGAACTGACCTAGGACACCTTACAGAAAGACAATCTTAGTCACGAAAACATGATGGCAAGATGCTTGCTTCTACAAGGACAAATGGCACACAAACATCTACACACACCCAGTGCCACGTTACTGCAGTAGGGATCCGATGCAGATGTACACAAGAGTCTGTTTGCCTTCACCAGAGTGCAGCAGCAGGGCCTGGGCCCATGACAATTTTGTGCTGGTGAGTAGATCAAAATGAATAACTCATTTAGGAGAGCTGGGTAAAGCAAAAAACCCACCACCCTGAGACAAAGTCTTCTACTTTAATCCAGCAAAACAAGCAAAAATGTCTTTCAGGTGATGCATTTCGTTTCCAAGGGGAGGGAAAGCTAACCTTAGGGGGTTTTTCAGTAGCAGTAAATCCATGAACATTACTGAATGGAACACAGCTGACTGCTGAAATGTTGTTCCTCAAAGATATCAGGCTGCACCATTTCAATGCTTTCCCAAAATACTTCTTTTTCTATATGAAACAAATTGCTGAATTCTAGATGAATTTATAAATAATTTCTGGGCAACTGAAATCTATGAATTTGACAAACAGATACCAGTGGTGGTGGACAAGTCCCATGCACTAAACCAGAGGAACCTAGAAGTGTTGAGAACCTCCCAAAAGGCATTCGATTCTGTATAGACTCAGGCCGTTTCAGCGGCAGCCTGAACCTTATGTCCTTGCGGATGAGCTGTGTTCCAGAGCACCCAAAGAGATCAGTGATTAAAAGACCCAGTTCCCTCTCCGGTGTATGTGGCAAATACCCATGTGGCCTACTGGAAAAACCAAACAAAGGCTTGCTTGGGCAGTGAGAATCATGACTAGAGTTTTCAAAGTTATTATAACCAAGTTCAACCAACTGGTGTGTATTTTTATCACTTTGTGCTACAATGGTGTGATCATATTACTGTGATATTTAATGTTGGTTTTTTTAAAGGGTACAAAAACTCGTAATTTTCTAGGAAAAATACTGTTTTCAAATATGAAGAAATATAAAATGAGATCTTATCCCTTATTCATGAGAGACAGATGTTATTTTTGGCTGCACAGTTTAATGAATACCATATTATGCTCTTTTTAACCTTACACCAGAAATAATGTACTTCTAGTATTCATGAACTTCAAGCCATTATCAGTAAAAGCTTTTATTAACATCCAGAACTTTTCTCAGTTCACACTGCAAAAGCTTTAAGCTGTCAGCAACAGTCGCTATTATGGAAGGATTTTTTTTTTTTTTACCCATCAAAAAATATTCATGCAAAAGATATAAACCTTAGCAGTCAGCTAGCTGAGGGTGAAAACACTGCAATATTTTCCTGTTGTCTTCTTTACAGTATTGAATTTACACATTTGATGGCCCTGCTGTTTTTTGTATTTGTGTTTTGTTTTCTGGCCTTCTAAAAACAAAAACACTGCACACTTTTAAAAATGCTATTATACTTCTGTTTATTTTCACCAATTTGGAGAAATGCCTGCCAGTAAGTATGAGCTGAAACTAATTACGATCAGTACAAAATCTCCAAACTGAACTGGGATGCTGACAAAAATGCAACCAGAAAATGAATAAAATGTTTCTTGGGAAGCAGAGATCAGTTTCACCAGCCAGTGACTACAATGAAAAATAAAACCCTGCATACAAACAGTTATTATTAGTATTTCATTTTTGTATGGATAACTTTATTCATAGAGTAAAGGTTGTGGCTCATTCAAACTGCTTGATTTAAGCCAACTACAAAAGATTTTGCAATGTCTGCATGGCAACTGTGTCAGTGTGTGCAATAGGATTTTTCCCACTGCATCTAATACAACGGCTTGAAACAAATGAGGCTGTTCTAAGAAAGACTCTTAAAATCTAAAGTCTTGGGCATCTGTCTCACCTCCATATATGAGAATACAGCAGGATATCCCCCAAACAGGTAAGCACAAAACCATCCTGAGGTGATGGTTCCTGGGCCTGAAGTACAAATGAACAAAGCGCAGGAGTTAGGGCATGGAGAAGGTAAAATACCTTTACAGCCTACCACAAGCTCAGGCTGTATAAACAGCTTCCCTTTGAAAGTAGGTGTAAAAGTGTCCAAATTACCACCTATGTCCTCATGGCCACAAGGAGCCATTCTAGCAATTGCAGATCTCAAATACTTCTTTCAGCTACAGCAACCTGCTGCTCTAGGCTTTACATAGGAACTCACCAACCAGAGTGCTGAAGTCAAAAGGTGATCCAAAAGCTTTACTAAGGAAATACCAACCTGATGAGAGACAACGAGGAACAAGAGCAACACAAGATTAAACCAAAACAAGCAGACCGTGCCTCATATTGCACAACTGGGCTAAGGGAAAACAGAGCAGCACTTCCATGGCAGCAGGGGAAGACAAATTTCTGGCACTGCAATTCACCTCATGATTAGCCTGGCTACAGCACCAGTCAGCAAGTCACAAAGCAAAGTGGATGTGATCAGAGCAGACAGCATGTCGTTACTGTTCCCACAGAAGCTGACACTCTCTGATGAGGTAACGAAAAAGTGCCCAACACCACACTTCTTCCCAGGGAAAATGAAGCTTCTAGCTGCGTGGAGCACACCCAGTGACAAGAGCGATCTGCAAAGACCCACAGCAGTCCACACATGATAAAGTCTGGGAACAGTAAGGAAAGCCTCAATTTACACAGGCAGCACAACTGCAGGATGTGCCACATTTCTCCTGGGCACCTTACTGTTCTTTAATTTTTTTCTGAACAAAAGAATGGCCATGACTCAAGCCAGAAGTTCTTCCAGCTGTGTATCTTGTCTCTGATGGTAGCCTGGCAATCTAGCAAAATAAATGATAACAGTAATACCAGTAATTATTTGCACTTGCCATATTGTCAGTGGGAAAAGGGAGTCAAATGTGAAGTCTGTCTCACCCTTAGGGAGTCCACATACTTAGCATAATTCACTGGCAAAAGAACATATCCCTGAATGCATAAGTAAAACCCAGCAAGAGAAAGTAATGTATTATTGGCAGTAACAAACAGAGCTCACTAGTTAAAGCTGTAGTAAAGTGACTTTAATGCAGCTGAACAGAAGACAATTTATGGTGTTTAGACTACACCAGTGCTGGCATTGACAAATACTCTGAGCAAGCCAAAAAAACACTAAAAACTTTTGGGTAAATTTAAATATGTCTGCACATGCACATGAATGACTGTGAATGTTTCATTATAATTCTTTCCTTTCCTTTTTAATATTTCATACATAGTATAATTCACCCTCCTGACCACTGACCTGGAAATTTAAATAATAAAATGCCTCAAAATGCTTTGAAGTTGTAGATGTCAATGAAAAGTGCTCATAAAATGCCTTCAACTTTTATTATTGTTTGTACTCTTTTATCTCAAAAATCATCAAATTGCCTTTTTCAGATGTCTTGAGACTTCCTTGTGTTTCCTGCACTCAGCTGCTGATGGTCAAGTTTTACCCAAAAAAAGCCTTTTACAATTCCATTAAAATTAGATAAAAGTCAGAAATATAGGGTTAGGGTATGCTGGTACAGAAAGGTTTTAATCTTGTAAAAGGGAAAACCAACACATTTCTGTGGGACAACGCTGCCAAGAAAGAGCAAGATACTGAACAGAGAACAGCAGTATTGTTCCTTCACAGTGCTGATTTGCATCAGACAAGCGTTTGTCCCCCAGGTTTTTTTCCTATTAAATATTTTCCTTTTATCCAAGTGTTCAGAATGTTTGAGGGAAAAATGCAAGGTGTGGGAGCCAAAACACTGTCTGGAGAGCTGGCAGTTCCTTAAACCATTTCATCACACTGTCTCCATTTGGGAGACTTGGGATAAAATTCTTCCCTGGTTGACTGAGCTGATACAAGGATTAATCTATCAGTATTTTAAGTATTTTCAAAAGGACAAGTTCCATACAGATTACAGTCCTGCAGAAATCCAGTTCCTGGGCCTGTAGCTTTTAGTCCTTGGGTTATATTACGTAAATAGTCTAATAAAGGTGCTCTGCAACCTTAGATGACTGCATATCAGTAAGCCCTGTAGTGTGATGGCAATACCTTGTTATAAACCACCGGGAGCCCTATTTCATTGAGACCAGGCTGTAACAGATGGGAGAACAGCTTCAGGACACACAGACTCTGCACATAGTTAAGCACTTAATTCTCAGTCATTTCAGGAAAATGGGGATTATGTCTACATGCTGCAACAGAGAATGAGGTAAAGAGCTCCAAGTTAGAGCCAAACATGATAGCATGTACCCACAGAATGGGGCAAAGCTGTGCAGAAACTGTATCTTTGACCCTCAATCCAGACACCTCCTCAGCACAGCACGAGCCTGGTACTAATTAGACTCGCTGTGAGGTTCATAGCTAAAAGACACTGCATTGGGGCAGTCATGTTGCTTCTGATTGCAAAGTTTCCTTAGTCACTGGATACTTCTTTCACTGCCTGAGGCACTCAAAATCTTCTACAAATGCTTCCAAACATCTCTAAGTAGATTCACGTACCCAGGTGTTAACCCAGGAGTAGTTCCGGGGCCTCCACTAATGCCACTCCTTGAACTTAAGTCACTCAAACAGTCAAGTGTTTTGCTGATGCAAAAAGAGCTGCAGCCATGCCTGAGGCAGGAAGGAGAGGTAAGGATGGAAGATGGCAGACAAAAAGGGGAAAGCCAAGTCAGTTTTAGGATCTGACAGGAATTGGAGACTGTGTAACTCAGCCACCTGCATCTATGGAGAAATATTTTTTAAGCCCAGAAGCTGTCCTTGATGGATGGACAGTTATTCTAGCTGGAAATGCATCCCGCAACAGCACTTTCATACCCTCCCTTGGCATCTGTCTTTTTTGTTCCACTCCTCTAACAAACCCTCCCTGCTCAATTTATATTTTCATTCCTGCTCCCTCCATAACTACTTCTACCATTCCCCTGGATTAACACAAAGAATGATGCTGCTTCTCCTTGTAAGACTGTTTTGATGTGAGATAGTCAGGTCCTATATTCCCATCAGTCATCTCTGCATTACATATTCTCACTTCTTTCCACATAGGTCTTCGTTTCCAAAACATCTATCACATTAGCTGCTCTTCTCTGATCTCTCTCCAGCATGTCTGGGTCTTTTTTAAAATGTGTTGCCCACAACTGAACACAGTACTACAAATCATATGTTGACTACAGCAAGCTAACACTTGCCTCACATATAATACTCTTGGTAGTTCAATGAAATACAATAGTAGCTATTTTTCTCATTAGCTCTGCACTGTTTACCAACTCATACTCAAATCACCATCAGTAATAATCCCCAGATACTTCTCCATGGGTTAAATATATGTCCTAAACGATTTCCCACATTCTATATTTATTTTTTCTCGTGTGAAACATGCTATGTTTGCATTTGAAACTTCACTTGGTTGACTTGTCTTTTTCTACAGTTACCACCCATACAGTATTTTTAAGCCCTATTCTCCAAAACATTTATGACTCTTCTCAGACTGCTTTTATGAAAAGTTAATAATGAAGGTTCTGAGAAACACTGAATCCCCCTCAAGTACAGTCTCCTCATACATCAGCATGTTCTGGCAATGAATAAATAGCAATTACTGATTATATTTGTTTAAACTAACCTTAGTTGGAAAAGACTAGAGTCTCACTATGGCAGCTACACCTCCACCACATTCCTGAGCTTTTCAGAGGAAAACTTCACACAAGCAAAAAAACAGTATGGGCACTGCATTTCTTTCCTTCATTAAGATAACCACCAAACACGTAATTTAGCTTGTCATGAGTCATTCATTACAAACCCACATTACCTTCTCTTCATTGTCTTATTTTCCTCTGTTAAGATTTCCCTCTGGTCTCTGTGACTGTAGTATTTAAGGACATCAGTGGGTGAGAAATAACATCTATAAGATTTCTTTCTTCTGTCCAAACCAACAAGAAATGGGTTAATTAACCCAATGCAGTCTTCCATCTTTTGATCTTCTTCAGTACCTGAGCTAGCTTGTGCGAAGCTACCTCCGTATCTCTACACTGCACTTGAGTCTGGAACACATGCAGAGAAGCTCTTGTTATCCTTAAGTACAGACACAGAACACAGAATAAAGCAGATTTCTTGCAATCACTGATGGGTAACTGAGCATCCCATAACAGCAGAGGGAAAAAAGACATCCCCCTTTACACACCAAATATCCTATGTGGGAAAACATAAGAATACAACTAAACACACCTCCAGCTCCTCTCTCCTCCCATTATGACCACCACCAAGTTAAAAGTCTCCACAAGATGAGAAACTTTTGGAAAGCATTTATAGTGTTTCATTCTGTATCTGCCAGCAGAGGGGTCCAGCAGAAGGCAGACTTCAGAGAGCAGCAGCTTCTGAAGCACTTGTGTTCATCAATTTTCATTTATTTCTGGCAGAGAAGGCTAACTATGAAACTGTGCTGAACAGTTCCGCATGCCACCCAAAAATTAACCATATGAGAGATGTCTGCTTAAACAGAGTGTAGAAAGGCAGCCAATCTTAAGAAGAGTTTGGGGGTGATGTAAAACTGAAGAACAAATTTCTCATATAGACAAATGAAGAGGAGAAAGAATAACAAGCTGGGTCCGTAACACAAACCAAATTGTCACTAGGATCAAAGTCAAAAACTCCAGTAGACAGATGATTGAAACCTTTGACAAACAACCCTTAACAAAGCAGTCGTGATTTGCAATGTGAATGAAACCATCCACTCTGGAACGAGGTGGACATGGCTATTGTACAGTAGACATGAATGAGAATCAAAGACACTACAGCTGAACAGAGTCTGCACATCAAATTCGACAGATATGCTTGGGCTTCGCCATGATAGAAAACAAGGCCACTAACAAGCAACACAGCCTCACCAAGATTTATGGTTTTCCAGACCAGACAGGAATACGCTACTAAAGATTAGGCAATATGCTGCTCACGTCTTCAGAGAAAGCAAGCACCAAGACTCTTGTTTTGTCCAAGAAGATGTCAGACAGGCAGAACATTAGAGACAAGTGAGCCTCAGGATACAAAATAACTCCGACAAATTAATTCCTTGTTTTTGAAAACAAGCAGTGCTGGTAGTGCAGGCACCACCTCCTCGCATACATGCAAACTTCAATCAGATCTCATAAGAACCTAACTAAGCCTGTTACAGGACACTGTTTATAAATGCCAGGAAGAGTGAGAAAGACAGAATTAATCCAGCATAATGGTCTGACAATGCCATCCAAGGGCTGCATCAACATTAAGTTTGCTAAAAAAAATATGAAAGTGGGACCAGAAATCAGTAAGCCCAAAAGGAAGTACTAGAAGTAATTAATACTCAGCTGATGAATGAAATTATGAACTATTCAAACCACACCTCTTTAGAAACCTTCCAAAAGTAAAGTCCTTGGGATCAAAGAATAATTGGAACTATGTCAGAACACATAACTTCCTTAAACATGCTTTGAACAGCAGGAAGAGGGACCTCTGGGCATTACCGCTTCCATCAGTGACAGGAGAACCCCAAGCCCCACCTCAGATGTGATTCGTTATTTCCTGTTGCCACCTCACCCTTGCCTATCCCCCTCTTGCCTACCATCTCCTTCACATCTTGTTTCCTTTGCTATGTCTCCTTTTTTAGCTATTTGCCTCAGAAAAGTCCGGTTTAGATAGCCCACAGCGTGTCTTACGAAGCACTAGTGTGATCCAATGTCTTTAGAGGAAGCTAAAAGCAGTGTTCAGTGAACAGGCTGATGCTAGTAAGTTTGCCAAGTTTTGCAGTGACTGTAGCTTTGTTTCTGTGAGAGCCAGAAACTCAGTCTGTGTTTGCTACTTCCACTGCTCTTTTCTGCATCTTTGGTCTGCTTATCTTGCTTTGCTTTCAGAAACAGAATCAGATTTTAACGACAGCAACAACATCAGGTCCAGCCACAGAACCCAACTCATGTCTTCTTTTTCCCAAAATGGAAAAGTATTAACTGTTGCATCTGAAAGACTATTTAACAGGATCTTTCCTCAGACAAATTAAACCCTCCACATTTTAAGGGAAAAAGAACCTCATTGAAACAAAGCTTTCTTTTACTTTCCAAATGATCTAGCTGTCTCCTTTTTCCCTTTTATCTTTTGAAGTTAAAAGAGATTTTGAGAGGCTCTAAGCAAATTAAAATCTCTACTCAAAGCCTTCGGAACACTATATATAGTGCCAGGGCAATCACTTGGGCATCTCCAGGTCCACTGGTTCCCTCAGAATTAACACAGCATAGAACACTGCAATGACTAATTGAACAAGTTATTAACAAGTTAAGTTCTTAGTTTGGTCTTAAGTATTTGCAATAGCCTTCTAATGCACTTACTCAGGTGTGCACCCTATACTAAGGGATAGTATCCTCAGGCTAGGTCTCATGGACTTTAGGCATCTCTACCCTCAGCAATGAAATACAGAACTGCCGTTGATCCACACTGGTATGGCCTGCAGTGAAGTGTAGCACCAGTTATGCCAGTTCAGTCCAACCACCCCAGGATGATGCTGCTCCTGAGCTAACCAGCCCTGACTTTCAGCAGCACCACACTGACATGCTAGAGCTGGTTCACATCAACCCACTGCTGTATCTCAGCAATTACGCTCCATCTGCTTCTGTCCCAGGGTTGGCTCTTGGGTGTCTCCGCAGTAGCTGCAGATCTCTGCAGGGCAGTATGAACAAGATGTATGAAGCTCTTGCATATACCTGGTATTACCCAGAGCCAGCTGAGGCCATATTGAGAAAAAAATATCCTTTGCAAACACCAAGAGAGGAGCAAACGTGGGCGTTTACTGACCGGATCATCATGGTTTCTACAAATAAGGCTCAGTTCTGCTATGCCTCTTCTGTGAATAAGTTGGAATTTTTTGTAATCGGAGACTGATTCTCTGAGGCTGTTCTCATTTTATGTTACCCTTTAGTTCCGATTCTGTATTCTTTTGTGGTGGTTTTGTACCCTGTAATGAAGGGAACTGCTCAGAGAGGTAGAGCACAGAATCCTTATCTCCTTTTTATTATAAAATTGTATTTCAAAGCATTCAACAATTTCTGACTATTAGAACAACAGAAATTTTCATTTTTACTGCCCTGACATCTTCTTTTGCCAGTACCATTACAAAAATGAAGTCAAAAGGCTTCCTTTCTATATAATCCAAAAACATCTGGAATTAGGCCTCAGAATTACTATCTCAAAACTACAGCACATTTCAAAGCTCCGGCTTTCAGTGTTCTGCAATATAAGCAACTTTTTGCTGTCACATATACTGGCTCCATCTTAAAACTCTGCACTTTCTGGTGACCAGGGCTGAAAGTTAATATACAAAAACATCTTTGTAAATGAGTGTATTGCTTTATTACACATATCTTCTATAGAAATAAGGTATAAATGCTGTAGCCAAGTTATCTCCTGAATTTCCCTCCGAAATATCTCATCTACTGCCATGGATCAGTAGTCCAGAGGTTGTTACTGACGGTTTTATGTTTGTTTCTAAAGACTGGAATGGATACAGATCCTAATCAAAACCTCACTGAAGTTGATGAGATTCTTTCCTTTTTTGCAGTATTTCTGGAGCAGTGTCATTACTGAGGCTTTTATGCTAAGATTTCATTTTTACACAATAGGCCAACATCAAATCTGCCGCAAATGAGTACAATTCTCATGATTTTATGTTGGCAACAAAGATTTAAAGCATTCCTTAGCATCACAGTAACCACTGAATGAGCAACACTAGGGTGTCAGCAAATATCTTTGTTGGTCAGGTTGAGTTTCCACAAACTTGTGAGATCCACGTTTTCCAAACTTGTAAATCCTACATCTTTTAAAAAATAAAAAAATCAAGGGAAACTACAGTTCAAGAAAAAACATTAGCAAACTAGTTTATGCAACTGTTTCTATGATACACTTCAACCTACTGAAGCAAGGTTTAGGTAGCTATCACTGTGCAACTTTAGACCATAAATCTAAATGGCAACTCAATAAATATGTTATGAGTCGTACCATAAACTCTATCGGAAGTTTTGGTTTTGAATGGAAAGCATTCCACTGATGCTTTACACATGAATAAGTAAGAGCATCTCTAAATAAATAATCCTCCAGATGTTACATAAAGAGTAACTGGTCTAACATGGGAGTGAGTGAAAATTTCAGATGCTGCATGGAACGTGACAGAGACAAGTATCCACGTTGTGCAACCTAAAAAAATAGTTACCTAATTAATGATGCATTTTAAATAAAAAATTCAGTAAAAGTCACAGGAATTTCTGTAACATCCTTCAAAATGGCTGAAAACAAAATCATCCTTCTATTCTCTATTTTCTATCATCTCCATTAGAACTGTTGGACTCACTGTTGTAGCAGAGACAAAAAGACCAACAGGAAAGATATATACTCATTTTGGAAAACAGCAGAATCATTTAAAGTTTTGGTCATGAGTCCTTATGTGGTCACTTTGTTGGTATGCTGACAGTGAGGAGAGCAGAAAGAAGACACCACCTTCGCTTCTTAATCATCTTTGTTTTATGCTATATGTTTATACCATGGCATTCATTGGGGGCTTCTGCTGGCTGCCTGAAGTGGTCAGGAAAGGACTACTTTTCCCTTTATTATAAAATTGACATCTATATTCTTTTCCCTTCATTCTTCCAAATACTGGAGATTAGTCACATCAAAAAAATAATATAGACCAAGGCATTTGAATATGCTAGTGGTACTGATGTTACTCTCTTACCAGATCTAAATTTGGTACAGGGTGTGTGCTTTGCGGTCTCTGATAGATTGAGGCACATGGAGTAAAAGTTCTTCTGGACTAACCACCTCAGCTGTGGTTCCCCAACCCTGCTGAAGACAGGACTCAATGATGCAACCAGTCTCTTTCATCCATCCTGCATTCATGTGCTCCTGTGTCTGAGGATAATGAAAGTCCGTATTATATGCTGACTTCATTATTGTCAAACAATGTCGTTCAAGTAAAGAAAATCTTTAATTTCACAATTCTACTGAACAGGGGTGAGGCAGCACTGAAATGAAACCCCAAGGATATATCCCTTAGAGCTATTGCTCCCCATGTAAAGAGCCCGTGAAGGGAGAGCATGTGAGGTTGAGCCAGTTCACTCTGTGAAGCACCTTCACCATCTGTCCTTCACGGATAGGCCCAGCCTCTGTGGAGAGCAAGTGTTGACAGCATCTCAGAAGCAACCAGAGTAACCCAGCACTGAGTCAAGCCAACAAGCTTCTGTTCAAGGTGCACAAGCTCCTCCCAGGCTTTTCCTAATACCTTTCTACAGTTTGGTAAATGACTAAGAAAAACACATGGCTCCCTCTGTCAGTCCCCAACTTATTCATCAGCCTGAAGTTTGCTACAGCACAGCAGACAGGGAAGGAAAGGGGAATTGTCAGAGGAGAGCAAAACCAAGGAAGATACTACTACTTTCTTCTATATTTGTTTCTTATACATCTTTGTTTGGAAAAATAAAGGCACAGAAGATACAAGGCAGTGAAAAAACAATCTCCACCCCATCTCCCACTTCTCCTTAAAGGTTAATTACTCACTGGATGGAAAGGAATCTCTAATTTGGATTAAAACATGGCTTAAAGTCAGAGTAAAAGGAGTGACCCAGAAAAGGATTAACAGTGGATACCCCATGAATTTTAACATTTACAGAGGCATAAATGGGTGCACAGTTTATTCTGAAAACATGCTCTGAGGTCCGAACAGTGCAAGGACCAAAGAAGAGCAATACCAAGGTGGCAACACTGGAATATTAAACACGGTCTTTCTGGTCCACCACGCCTGGGAAAGACTAGTAAGTCTTATAAGACTTACTTTGGTTTTGGCAACCAAAGAAGAGAGTGCCAGATGAAAACAAATGCAATATAATGCAAAATGGGGGAAAGAGTGAAATGTAGTGAAAATACTATCAAAAAAGCCTAGTGGCTATGGTGCAAAGCAGAACCTGATGGTGCAAAACCCATTCTGAATAATTAGGCCTATTAAATAAGCAGAGTTTATTAGACTTATAAAAATCCAATGCTGGTGCAGCTATACAGCATCTTAGAAACCACAGTAGTCTGAGCACCTCTGGATACCCATTGCATTGTCCAGCGCAGCTATAACCTGGAAATCATTGTGCTGAGCTTCACAAATAGCATTCACCCAACTGAAGAAAATACTAGGAGGCATAAAAAGAGGCGTGGAAAATAATACCAAGTACATTCTAATGCTGTTACATTTTGGTATGACATGCTCCCACCTGGAGTCCTGTCTCACAGACTACCTCTTTGGCTCAAAAAGACACCCAAGCCTTTTATAGCCTTGGACTGCAGCTAACGAGACCCAGGTGACCTGGCTAACAAAACAAGTCAGACAGCTCATTGCCATCAAGACTGACGTATCCTCACATACTCCTTCCTTGTTTGGGGTTGGAAGGTCTCAGACTGAAACTCCTGTGCTATCCACTACATCACATCTACAAGCCTTAAAATTGTTTCTAGAAAACGTTCCCCCATACTGTTTCAAAACATTTAATTAAATACTGCTTTACATTAAGCTAAACCTGTGACTCCCTTTAGTCATTTTATAACAACTTGCCTAGAAAAATACATGCTGCAAATTGACAGCATTTCTCAGTTTGGAAGTAGAGATGACAATGGCAGCATTTACATTTGACAAGTCAAATCTCTCAGGAATTCTCTGTGTTCCCTGTTGAAGCAGCAGTGAAGATCGTGTCTACCAAGTGCTCTTGGGAACTAAAGTTCCCTCTTTCATCTCTGGACCCCCAAAAGCATAGGAAAGAGCGGGGCCAGCCTGAGAGCACCACCTGAACTGCCTGATCCAACCTGGGCAGCTGACTTTGCATTGAGCATGATGTGCTCAAGCAGGACATACCCTTATCAGCACAAGTGAGCAGGGCACGAATGGGAAAAGGGGAAAGAGGCCTGCAAGTGTCCCAAGATGACCATCCCCAGGACTACCCTACTGCTTCTGATCTGCTGTAGCCCAGATTAGCCCATGCCTGACCCAAGAGGGAGTCAGCTGTGCCTCACAGAGAGCCCTGTACGTGCCTGTGTACCAGTACCACGTTAGAGCTGAGCGCATGGCGTCAGTGGGGTGGTTCACGTGGCTCAGTGCAGTGAGGATGAGGGGAGGGTCTGCACAGCACTGTCCACGCTCTGTGTGCGCCTTTTGTGTTCAACCAAGGATACTCTGGTGCAGGCCGTACCTCCGTACGGCTCATGCCTGCTGGCTCTAATTAGCACAGGCACACCGATGGCAGCAGGACAGGTGCTCAGCCGGCCCAGGAGCGAGCCACCATTTTGGCGGTTACCAGGCAACACCGGCATCCCAGGCCCAACACGGAGCTCTCTGCCAAACTCCACCGTGATTGGCTACGGCCACTGGGCGGGCGGGCAGCCGGTTGCTAACTGACCTCAGGTCACCTAGCAACCCAGGCCCAGGTTGGGCCTGCGCAGGACAGGCTGTAGGCCCCAGAGAGCGGCCCCGGGAGGGGTGTCAGGCGGTGTCCCCACACCTAGCACCAGGTCCTGGTGAGGGACTGGGGGATTCCCGCATGGTGCAGGGTCAGCGGGATATTTTTTAACACCTCAAAGTGTGTTAAAAAGCCACCACATGGCTGCTTTGCCTTCCTAATGGGAACGTGACTTCATCACCATCCTTCACGTGCATGTGGGTTTCCTGCAGCAAAACCTGGCTCTTTTCCTTCCCACAGTGGGGCATGAATTTTGTTTCCGTTGGCTCTCAACCTTGGAAAAGGCCTCAGGCAACACTCTCCCTTCACTTTGGTCAGCTTGGGATAGGCCTTACGGAAAACGCAGCCTTAAAAGCCCCAGTGGCAGGTAGAAAACAACACTGTGTAAAGTGCAGAAATTAGGAGCAATTTGACTGACTCTCATTTCTACAGTTGTCTCCACGTGTAGGTGGATGAGCAGAAAGCCACATGGTAATGTGAAGCCTTTGCTGTTCTTTCCGCCCTATTAAAGTCACGTCAATTCCTCAGCTCTCAGGAGAAAGTCTCATTAATTTCATTTTCAGAATATAAAGAAGTAGATAATCACAACGCGCAACTCATTAGTGAGGTTTAAAAAAGGAACTAATTTAAGCAGCATTTATTTTTCCACTCTGCAACACAGCTTTTAGTCAATTCAAGATTAGGGCCAAATGAAGAAAACATTTCCAACGGGGAAGAGGAGGTTGCAGCATGCCACTAAATTTGCCCGTGGCATTCCAAAGCAGAACCTCTTGCTTGATGCATACAGCTTGCTGAGGGCTTATTGTTGGAATCCCCACGCGTGCCTGCACAAAGAATTGCCACGGACCTATATATATAGCTATGTAAAAATGTGGGCGGGGGTGGGGGGGGTCATTTCCTACAACATCTAATTGGAGCTGCGATCCTCAAGGTCAAATTCTTGCAGGTAGCTCCAATAAGAGAGTTAACCCCCGCAGATTAAGCACTGAATACCTGGCCTCTAAGCATCTGGCTCCTTCTGTGAAATTCAAAACCCGGAGCTGGGTGCTAAGCCTCCCCCCATTGAGCACATGCAAAGTTAGACCTCTCAGAAGGGCCATCCAGGAAAGCACATGTAGAGCGGGAGCCACTTGGAGCTGGAAATGCTAATTGCAGGAGCGTGGCCGAATTCTTGTCCCCTCTCCAGAGCTGCGGCATCCGCCCGTGTCAGAGCTCCAAATAGAGCCTGACCCCGCTCCCTCCCGCCAGCAGGCAGCCCTTGTCAGGCTTCTGTTTTCTTTCTAAAATCCAGCCAGGATGCTCGAGCAGTGTCGGCATCCACGCATACATCATGCCCTGACGCCAGTAGCAACCGCCCGGGGAGAGGCGCACGGGCTCCTCCGCCGGCTGGTGGACTGTCTTCTGCCTCCCAGCAGAACTGCCTCGCTGCAGACGTCTTGGATGATGTGAATTGGATTTCCACAGCTTCCCCTGGAAATCCTAACCTTAATGATGACTCTAGCAGCACGTCTCAGCACTTCAAGTGTATGCAATGAAAATGGATGGAGTTTTAGCGCTTCACAAGACCTGACTTCCTATGGCCACCCATCCCCTGCCGTCATCCTAGACCACTATGAGCTTTCATTTGCCTCTTTCAAACATCAGATATACTATCCTTGCAAAGATCTTTCTACCTGTAACTCAGGTTTCACCCACTAGCAACCAAATGCACTCTCTCTGGATTTTGTCCTGTTGTATAAAAGGAAAATATTTATTGATGATTTGGGACAATCTGCCAGTGGCCTTTTTCAGTTGTCTCTTGCTGATTTTACAGCTTCTCTTTTGGCCACGACACACACACCTGTACAGTAATTGCCATTGCTTTTACACAGGAAACAGGGTTTATGACACAAAACAGGGTTAAGTTAAAGCTAATCTATCATAAGCTCAGAGTTTAAAAAAACCACACATTTACCAGTGATGTTTGATGTTAAACACATGTCCTTAAAACATACCACTTCTTGTGAAAAATATTTCTTTTAGCAATGAAATTAATTTTGGCCAATATTGTCCCTGAACCTGGAATAAATAATAAAAGGACATGGTGAGCTTTTTGAAAAAATGTGAATTTCATGTCTATCAGAATTGATGTCCATAGATATTAGTGGTAAAATACCGCTCTGAAATGTAACTCTAACATGTATCTATGGTGACATCATATTTCTGGGTTTTCCCTTTGCCTTGAGCACCTGGACCCAAATTCCCTATCATAAAATCAGTTGAAGTTGGTATAATATAACAGATAATTATATTTAGGCTCAGAAGGAAAATACGAAGATTCAGATTACACAGCAGAAAATAAGAATTTCCATTAGACCTGAATCATTGAAAATATCTTTTAAAGTCTTAAGGCATGGAACTGGATTACCAAGAGACCTTTTTTGCATCTGAAAATACTACTTTAAGTAGTTGTTTTTGTAAGTGTTGCCTCATTGGAAAAAAATTCTGGAAAATGAATTATGATTTACACCATGCAGCATTGCTATAAATGAGTAATTACAGAAGCTCCACAGAAACCTCAAACACATAATTCAAAAATAAGTTGCACTGAAATGGAATTTAGCAAAATATGTTCCCTGACATGTAGCAGGAGAGCGCAAGGCACACATCTCCCAACTCCACACCAGTTGCAAATCAGGACTCTTACTTCCCAGAGAGAGGGACTGCAACCTCTGGCTATTAAAAAAAAAAAAAAAAAAAAAAAAAGGAAAAAGAAATTAAAACCAGTGGCAGAATGTGAAGAAGGAAGATGTCTTTGTTCAATTTGCAATACCAAGCCTAAATAGAAAATGCTGGCAAATTCCTGAAAACTTGGGTGCACGCTAGAAAAACAGGCTGTTAGACAGCGGGAGCACAGACACAAGAAGCTTTTAGGCAGACCTGCCATCTAGAGAGTGCTCCCTGCCATTGACATATGGCACTACAGTTGGGGAAAGAGATGATCTTTCCAGGAGACAAAGGGGTCTTTTTTTTTTTTTTTTCAATGAAATGGCATATATGTGAAAGTATGTCTTTCCAAAACAAGCTTAAAACAGTTGGGCAAATGAAATGGTTACAACTAAAGACATCAGCATCTGTTCTGCGGTAGAAGAGCCACTTTTGCCATTGTTCAATCCTTATGCCATTATGAAAAAATTTCTAAGTCCTCCTTTTTAAAGCAGCTTCCTGCTAAAGTCATATCAATTTAATGCTTTCCACTATTCATATCTGCTAGGCTTTCCTTATCTGGAGGCCGCCCCTGACTTAAATGGAATGAAAGAAGAAAGCCACGATATGCACAGGATGTCTCTATCCGAAAAAGTAGGAGCAGGTAGATAACTTCTATCACACATCCAGGCACTGAGCCAAATTTTCAGTGCAAGTAAACAAGCATAACTTCACTGAAGCTGGTGGGGGCTTGCCAGTAGAAAACTCACCAAGAGTCTGTCGTTCTCTTTACTGCAGTACCAAGCTGATATCCTAGGATAAAACCTGAATTCCTCAAGATACAAAAAAAAAAAAAAAAAAAAAAAGAAAGGGTTTTTTATTGGATGAATTAGTGTCTGAAAGAAAATCAGAACCCTGAAACTGTAAGCTCCTGCTGTTACCTTGATATAATCTATTTAATGAATATTGCCTTTACCCCTAGAAGTTTTAGACAAGGTAACAGGTAATGTTCTCCTGCACATGACTGTTATCAAAGCTGCAATACTTCTTTCACCCTGGATGAAACGAAACAACTGATTCTTCAAAAGTAGGGATGAATTTCTCAGGATGACATGGCTAATTTATCTCTAGTAAACTAAAGTCACTCTTGCGCAGTTGTGACTCACTTCAGATAAATAAGCACTGATCTTGTGTCAAAGTACTTTGACACTGCATCTTATTTCCAGAAAATGTAGGCACTTGTGTGACTCAAACTTAATATCGTATGTCAAACATTCATACATGTTGGCAAGATTACGAAAGAGCAAATAGGTAAATATACCCATAATATAAAGGGAAAACCTGTTGCATGACCATGAGCATACAAAGCTTACAAACAAAGGGAAGAATCCATGCCAAAGTTTTATATATAAAACATATGAGTACCATCATTTCAAACATTTGGGAGCTAAGTCTAGCAGGTCATGAACCTCAGTAAGAAGCTTCTATGAGAGAATTAATGGTATGCATTATTTAATAATTCACTGGGAATGAGGGAGGGAAAATTATATTTCTGGTTATATTATTACTAAATTCTTTCAGAAATCAGAAGAGCTTCCATTAAAAGAAAAGCTGTTTTGACAGTGAAAACAGCAGAAGAAATTAAATGTGCAACGTCTCAATCTGAATGGACTTGTAAGAATTGCAGCAGCTAAACTGAAATATATTTTATATTTCTGTAAGGTTTTGAGTTGCCCAGGGCCTAGCACACTGAAGATGCCTCATCACCTGAAGTAATACTTAGTATAAATTGTTGCCACTATCGCAATTTTAATAACTTTACTTAAAACAGAGCAAAACAGTGTGGGAAAATACAAATCAATTTGTAATGCGCTTATACTATTCTTTTCATCTACCGTAATACTATCTGAGCAGCATTCATTAGCATCCCTTTCATCTTTCTGATATCTGCCTGTTGAAGATGCAGAAGTAGATGCCTGATGGTCTAGCTCACTGAGTCTCCCAATAACCTCCATTCTGGCACAGGGAAGTTTATATGAGCAAAGACCTCATGTGCCTTTAGGTTTTGAATGCTTCCCCCCATACACATGGTTGGTTGAGTCAGATTTCCAATGCATAGAAGAAGAGCTGGAGTGTGCAAGTTTGAGAAATTTGTACTGTTTTCTAGTCCTCTTGCAGTAGATTATTGTTATTATTTTCTGATTAGCATGCAAAGTTAGCACCCTGTGGTAATTTGTAGAAACATAGTCATTAAAATTTACACTTCCCCAGTCTCTCCCATGCAAAATGATGATCAGGCTCAGGACTAAAGCACTGGACCTTTCTCACTCTCCCTCCAATTCAGTTTATACAAGACTTTTTTCTATTAACATTTTTCACAGGACAAATACTTCTCTACTGAATAAAGATTTATATTGCGGTTTCCTAGAATAATCTTCAAGAAGGAAAAGGTATTTCCTCCCTCACAAATCCCCTCACTCCACGCAAACACAACAGCATGCTCTGAATAGGACGAAGAAAAATTAGTGAGGATATGATTACTTTACTAGAGAAAGCCTACTCTCCTCCCACGCCAACAAGATATTATAGGTCAAGTCAAGTAAGGTCAAGTGAGTTCTTGTCATGTCCAGGGTCCCTGATTTATTCTGTCAGCTGTTCACTGTCATGCAGCACGATGGGGTGAGTGTCAATACTGAGATAGTGCAAAGCGACTGGACACATTGATTTAAACTAGGGTGGCTCAATTTCACTTGAAACACACGCTGAGTCCTGCTGGGTGATTATGGATGTCATGGGGAGTGTGGGATGAACAGTATATTAGCACACGTAATTTATGTATGGGGCTTTCTTTGCCTTTAGAAATGTAGCCCCTGTGATGGGGAAGTCCCGTGGGTTCTCCTGAGCTCTGTTATTCCCGAACAGACAAGAAGATACAAAGGAAGCAAATGCAGAAGAGCTGGTGCAGTAAAACCCACTGCCTCTCCTCTTAACAAGCCTACCCAAGGTCAAACAGCAAAACAGAAATACAGCTAGGACCCGAAGCCATGAGTTCCTGTTTGGCAGCTATCTGCCAGCTCGGTGGGTTATATTACTTCCTAGCTCACGTGAAACTACATTTCCAAGGGCTACAGTTCAGCATTTCCATTGAAAAGGCAAAGTATATGTGCAGATTTGTAGTGGTGGTGCTATGCAAGCAAATGATGGCATCAACCCTACAACTTTTTTTTTCTTTACTTTTATTGGTAGATTTTTATTTTTGGCAGTCCTTTTATTAGGGATTAGGCGTATTTGTTTATGCTGATCTTTTTCACTCCTTTTTTATAAATACACATTTTCTGTGGGTAGAATGCAAAGCAGAACAGTTGCTGAAAGGGATCTGATGACTATCAGAACATCCTGCACTTTCTTTAAAGCACTACTTTTTGATAGCCTCAGATTTTACAGGCACCATTTTCAACAACTCAGGTGTCAAGGACCTCACTTCAAGTGGTAGCTGCAGTCATTCATCAGATACGGAGTAGGAGGTACTATAGTTATATGCAATTGTATCACTGTCAAAATTTCAATTTGTTATAGTAAGTGTATATGGGAACTGGATGGTTATGTATGCATGCGTTTATGTGCATTACCTTATGCGAAATCAGAATTTAATAAAGAGTTCTTTAATAAGTCTGGTCACAGTATGGTGCAAAATACCTGGAAACTAGATTACCTAGAAGTCAGGTGACTAAGAAGCCTTATATATTGTGGGCAAAACCATGGCTAAGATTAATTCAGTGGCAAAACTTCCACTGACACCAGCACACACATTTCTTGCTGTGAGTATGTTATGAAGCAGGTTTTATACAGGAGCAGAAGGAAACAATCAACTTCTAGCTGTGATACACTATGCTTTTGTCTAAATGATACTGATCTGGGCCTGTCCAAAGCCTATTACATTTCCACCCCCCACAAAGTGTAGTGGCTTTTGCGCCAAACCTTTCAATGCCTAAGTCTGTGTTTCTGCATGGCCTTCCATGGGAGCTGCGGCAGAGCGCAAGGCTGGGCTGACACTTTGATAAACACATTGAACAAGCATCTGCTCTGTGGAGTAAAGGGAAGGGAGAAGATGTCAAAATAACAGGAAACAGTGCTAAAAATTACTGTTCTTTACAGACGTCGATACCACTGGAGCCAAAGGAGCTGAATACTGCCAGGTAAAGTAGATGGGACTCCATGGCTGTGCTGTGTCTCTGGAGTCCTGCAAGTATTTCCACTGGTTTCTCTTCGCAGAACTCAATTTTCATTCTGAATTTCAGGTTCAGGAAAGAATTTCCAGTTTCCATTTCTATTCAGTTCCTGAAATATCCCACAATTCATTTCTTTTGGATAGCAAAACCGTAAAATAACACCGTTGCAACTTGGAACTTTGCCCAAGGTGGATCAAAAAGGCCGAGTCTTTGTGCCAAGTACCAATGCTGCTGGGGCACAAAGGTCATTGCCGTTCTAAATTTTAGCTTTGATAGAGAAAATATTTGATAATCAATATTTAGTGGCCTTCTCCATGGGAGTCCCTGTTTCCAGACCTGCTTTTATTGGTTAGGGCTCCAAACAGCAAAATACTCAGGCACACGCATAACTTCAAGCAACTGAGTAATCCCAGCGCTTTGGACTGCACTGCTGAAGTGAGTGGGAGTCTTGCCATTGAATTTTATAGGAGCATTATCGGACCGTAAGTGCTTTGCTGGTTCAAGGCCAATATTTTCTCAGACTTTAGAGGAAGCCAGATTGGGCCCAATCTCTACACCGCCTAGGAAGACCAAAATAAAAACAAATAATACTAAGCAACAGGAATGC
This sequence comes from Aptenodytes forsteri, assembly GCF_000699145.1. Classification (NCBI taxonomy): domain Eukaryota; kingdom Metazoa; phylum Chordata; class Aves; order Sphenisciformes; family Spheniscidae; genus Aptenodytes; species Aptenodytes forsteri. Next base: position 1,229,276 of record NW_008795938.1, read on the forward strand.
ACATAGCATAGAGGAAAGGATCGTTGAACACAAGACAAGCAGAGGAAGCATTAGTCATTGAAATACCGGTATAGGAGAGAATGGTGGCAGGTTGTTTTCTTCACAATATCCTTCACGCTGAGTTTTACAGACAATTTGTCCATCTAGCAAACAAGCACCTGTCTGACTGAGATCCAGACAGACAAATAAGCCTGCCACAGAGTGAGGGCTGCAGCCTTTCTCCAGCGGAAGGGGCTTATGCTGCACTGGTTAGAGAATGGGCTGTGTGAAATACTGTGTGCACTGATCAGCCCCAGCTACAGGCAGAGTAGACAACTAACTGTGGCAACCTCCAGCAGCAGCAGAACAAGCACGGCCCTTTTGCTCCTTTGGTCTGTACCTGCAGCCAGGGCAAAGGGAGAGGTGAGAGCAGAAGGGGCAGCCACTGCTGAGTGATGGGCCTCTCCCCTTGCACCAGGCACCTGCACGTCACTCCCACAGCAACCCAAGCTGCAGTCCAGAAACATCCACATCTGCCCCTGGTGGGAACAACCTTTCTGGAGCAGCAACAGCCAAGTCCTGAGCCAGCCTTGCCCTAACACCTCCACAACAGCATTTCAGGGAAGTCATTGGGTCCACATTACAGCACTGTTTGGCTTAATATAGCTCTACTCAAACTGTGTTTGGTGCTGTGGTGCTCCCCTCACATTAAGAGATTCTTCCCATGTTAGGAATTATGTAGACACCCATTTTGTCCAATCAGTGTATCATTTATATGCACTCAAAGCTTGATATATTCTGTGTATGACCCACTGTAAGTTTTAATGTAGCATCTACCATGTGGAGACATAACCATGGCCAGTTATCAACACAGCTCCTCTAAACCAGCTGAATCCTGCAAGAACAGTCTCTCAGGTCCGAGACTGCTGACTGATATATCTTAAATTAGGAATAAAGCAACCTCTTTTCATTTTTTTCTAGTAAGCGAGGTTTTTTATCCCCTTGTTGTGGCTGCTTTAGACAATGCCTCTTTAGGTAAAAACCAGCAGGTACACACTTTGGGTCTGATTCTGTTACTCCTTTAAGAGTAATCCAGTCACATGTGTTGCTACTCCCATTGAAGTCAGTATGATTATTTTTCTGGGTAAGATTTATTCCTCTAAAGCCGCAAAACCCAGACCCTTGGTTTTCTGCTGTATTTCCTTCAGTGGGATAGCCCATGCTGGGAGAACATTTATTTACTCCTCTCATTCCATTCAACCACATAATTAGCCAGCTCTTTTAGGCACATGTATCTTTTTATGAAATACAAACCAACTACCAAATGCTCTGTTGTTTCAAGCCAATTAAAAATCAATGCTCTACAGAGCATATGAACAACTCAGCTCCATGAAAGGCACATACCTTGAATTGCTAACCAGCTCTGGATAGACCAGAGAATGCATTTTAAATGACAATGTCACATGCAGCTTGTGAGTGAGTAAGAAGCTATGCCACTATGATGTCTCTGGAAATAAGCACTACTGTTTTCCCTAGGCACTTCATGACCTTGTGTGTTGATCTCAGTCCATTTTCCAGGACTGTAAATAAGAGCACTTGGAAAAGCTTTTCTGTTCACACATTTGTAGTTATGAGGGAGAAGTCCTGAATGGAAGCATGGCATCCATCAGGCAAGCACAGCAGGTGGCACAGGGCAGACTGCATTAAGCAGATCCTACAACTGGGACTTCTACAGCATTTTATTATGGCAACAACTGAATATATATTTATCAAACAACATTAAATAGAAGAAAGTTGCTCCCGTGCGCAGTAGTAAGCTGGCAAGTTTCCAGTCAGCGGTTTTACTGTTGGCAACACAGAGAAGTCACTTGCTGGGGTCACCAAACTGCTGGGAATCTGCAACTACTTTTATTGTATTATCTAGAAGCACTTCACTGACCCAGTAAGGAACTTCATTTGGGCACCTATGTACTCCCAGAAGAACTCAGATTTGGTCGAAAGAAACTTAGACTAGTTAAGCTGAACTGCTTCATTAATAGTGTTGTGAACATGTTATAAAAGTTACTTTTTTTCCCCTTTTCCAGTTTCACAAGTGGTGATACTTTCTGCTCTCTTTATTAGTTTCTATTTGTATTGTTCTGTTCAGGGCTATCCATGCTGAATGACTAAGAAGCAAGTAAGATTACTAAGTGGCTTTTATCAATTACAGATTTTTTTCATATTGTCCATGCTAGTGTGATAGAAAAAAGGCTGCCAGCATAGCATCTGGGTGCTGATCTGTACTAGCTCTAATCCTAAAGGCAGAAAAGAAGCCTCAGGAAACCACAGCCACTCTATCACTTTCACATAAGGAAAAGAAAACCGTGACATGCAAAATGATATCTACAGGATAACATATGTGCTAAACATGCTGCCAAAACGAGGAAGCACTAAGTCCTCGACACCTGTACCTATCAAAAAACACTAATGCAATTATAGTGAGTGCATCACTATTTTTAAAGAAAAACCTCCATCATCCCCACTATCTCCTGCAATCACCTTTAGTAATTTCAGACACAAAGAAAAGAAGAAAAAATAGAAGCAGAAATAAGTAAATGAGAGACAGCCGTGATTGTTGGCAAAGTTTCTGCTGCTTCCTTCCTGTAATCTTTATAGATTACATCACCTGCACATTGTTCTCTGTATGATCATCTATAACTCTGTATCTGCACTTGCAAGGCCAGACACTGCCTACCCAGCTTGCTTTGCGGCTCCTACCCAATTTTGAGAAGCCAAATGAAACACAGGAGACGGGCCCTTTCTAATGGCCCCATTTCAAACTGCCATAATCTATTGCCAAATTTTCAAACAAGTACCTTCTTTTTTCACCACGTTGGTCCTTGCACTTGGGAGCAGCTCCCTGCAAGCAATCACAAAGATGCCTCACTGTCCTCCTTCAGATTCCTCCTTAAAATTTAGTTTTGTAGTGATGTCCACCAAGAGCTGACAACAGCAAAGTGCTGAGACTATGGCTTAGCCTCCTCTTCCCTGTCCAGCTGCAGCCTGATTTTCTCTCCTGTACTTTTACACTAAGCCCCTTAAGACATGAGGGCTTACCCTGATGGTCAGTAGAACTGAGAAATGAAGATAGCTCTTCCCTTCACAATATCTATTCCCCTTCACACAATATCGAAGGGTTTAATTAAAACACATTATAGCCTGTCAATGGCTTCTATGATCTCAGAAACCTCCCTGAGTACAAGAACCCTTCCAAACTCCACAGTAGGGAGGAAACTTCTCATGCGGGGATGAGGGGAATAAGACCAAAACCCCGCAGCTTTCAGATATGCTAAATAAAGTACCAAAAAGTGGATGTACTAAATCCCCAGAGCGTCATATAACAAAAAGCTCATTGGATTTAATACTAGACTACTATTTCTTCTCATCAAAAAAATAAGAAAAATTCAGTGGTGTCACCAGGAATTACTCACCCTCTGAAGTTGAAGAAGAGAACCTTTGCCAGGAGGAGAATGAGAAATTACAAAGGCAAGCCAGAAAAAAGTCTAAAAATAATGCAAAGGGCATGGTAAAGAGAGAGTGTTCAAAAGGATCCTTACACACTGCAGAACTAAGGATTTATTTCATGTAAACATCTTTGTCTTTATTAAAGCCCTTACTGGCTAGAAACAGATTCCAGCCCTGCAGTACAGCACGGAAAGATGATGGAGAATTATAAGACAGAAAAATTGCATTGAAGAAAATGCAGAATTTCAAGTAGGAGTCTAAATAGAAGTGGTTTTCCTCTGAATTTCCAGTCTGATAGGTTTAAATTTTTATCATCCTGTGGCATTACTAACACTTCAGAAATGTGGCATTTTATCCCATCCTCAGTAACAGTGCAGGAAGGAGGAGATTGCCAGTAGCAACACTGAAGAAAGGATGTGTCTTTTCTCAAATCATCCAGTGTTTGGAGTTTCTGTAGGACCTCCAGCCAAAGTCACTTGTGATACTGAGGGCTTGTCCATCAATGCCATTAGGTTTCTCCATTCTATTTTAGAAACAGAGACTGATAGTCATTTTTAATCCCCACCAAAGATATGTTTTCCTATACAGTCTTTTGAGCTGCCAAACCTTGAGCCAGACCTATAGCAACAAAGCACAGTAGGAGTTATCCCTTCTGGAAGCTTGGAAGGGCAGGAAAAGAGATATGCCAGTGTCTCTCTATTTATACCTTTAAAGCCTATGAGGAGACTGGCGGGGCATGAGGACCATGGCCAGCTAGGAATTCCTTGCAGAGCTAGTATTGCTAGCTAACCTGAACCTAGATTTCTGTGTCTAAGCTAACTGCTACTCAGTGGAAATTGCAATTACAATGCGTGTGTTTTGCCAATATTTTGAGACAAATTAAGATATACTGGAAGCTAAGGGATCATGTGTTTTGTTAATAAATACAGACCGCATGGTATTTTCAATGACTTAGTTAAGCCACGCCAAATAATCCAATAATTGCGATATTTAAAAAAATCCAAATGTTCCATGCTGAAACTACCGGAAACCCACGGAAGAGGCTACCAAGACTGCCCACAGATATGGGCAACTAGAGGAGGGCCAGCTGCATGCAATAAAGGCGCATACTTTATACTAACAAAGCCAATTTACTATACAAGGAAAAAATATTTATTTGATCAAGATCTGCATCACATCTGATAAATATTTCTTGGTACACCAAGTTTTTCCCCAGTGAGTCAAACACTTACATGCAATGTTAATAATGCACATAAATACCAAAAAAAAATCAGATTTGTTTCTGGAAGCCAGGAGGGGAAGGGAAAGAAAAAAAAAAAGCAGTCCTTTCTAAAAAGGAGAGTAACCTGTTTAAAGCATGGCTCAACATACAAGTGAAAATATATTTAATGATGAGGCAAATCTGCTTGCATTTTATTGAGATAAAGCTAAATTTGCTTCTATACCTTCCAAAATAGGAATGTCTGTTAGGTAGATCACTAGCAACACTGAGAAGTGTTTTTAACTCTATTTTTAGAGCACTTCTTAATTGTTCCCATGGAAAAAAATGTCCCTTCAGTACAGATTCTGAGAAACTTTCAGGAGATTATTTCATTTCTGTTTCTCTTCTGAGCCAAGGGGTTTTTTTTTTTTCCTTTCTTTCTTTCTTTTCTTCTTGTTTTGTTTTTCTCTTTTTTTAACTGAATGGGCCAAATCCTTCTCTGGTGTAACACCAGTCAGTATACATCAGGAATTAAATTGCTCTGTTCAGCCCTTACCAGATAAAACTTTGCAGCTTTCACTGCAGCAATGTAGCAATTGATTGATTTCAATGGTTTAAACTGTTGCACAAGCCCAGAGAATTTCCCTCACTTCAACTGTCTCGTTTTACACTATTAGCTGATACAGGATTGCTGGGTCTTTTCCTTCCTTCCTTGGTTTTAGCATCTCTCCATTTTTCAGGCTCACAGAAACTGAGGTTATTTTGCACTTGCAGGTTAGCAGTATTCTTCCAGATTCAGCTGTATGTTCTTTACTCGTGCAACTTGATAATGCAGCCCAGATTATTCAAATCTAACTTTGCACTGCCCCAGTTCTGGGAGCTGGACTCAAAGGGCTGCCCAAGAGCTTTGCAGCACCTCAGAACCACTATATCTCCACACCTCAAAGCAGCCCCAGGTCTGTACCCATGCCCTCATTCTAGTCTGCCCTCTGCAAAGAGGAAGGGCAGTGAAAGGCTAGTCAAAGCTGGTTTTACATCTTTGTATTGAGAAACTTCAGAGGACACTGAATCAAATCCTCAGCTGAAAAATATTTCTGATTATTCATTATCAACTTACATTCTTTCCTCATGTGTTCATATTTTAGATATTCTCTGGCAAAGACTTGATATCTCTGATCTGTTGATTAATAAAGTTCATTTTAGCCTTCGTATTTCAAACCTGGTTCAGGTCTGCAGACGTTTATCCAGGAACAAGACAGCACTCTTTCTAAAGAGGACCTAGAAAAGCTGCAGTGTATGACTAGCTCATGAACATGTCTCAGCCCCATGAACAGCCATTATCCTCATGAATAAAAACACAGGAGGGAAACTGCTCTTGAAGTTTGGTCCTAATCATCCAACTGTTCCATTATCTGCCTTTAACAAGTCCAGAACTAGTTGCTGCAAATGCAAGGGGAATAACCCAGCAGTAGACAGATGGAGGCATGATCTACTCCTTATGAGAGGTCTCATTCCAGTCCATAATTGTTAGCAGAAATAATAAATAAGATGCTATTTATTACATGATGCAGCATTTTGTCAACCTAAAGCTTTTTTCTTTTCTTTTTTCTGCTTCTTCTTAATTAGTACCTGGCCTTTACCATCTGCTGAAGAGAGATACGATAGCAAACACCAGATTAACTTCACCAGTATCCGATACAGCTAACTGTTTCATGTCAGAATTGCCTAAAATGTTTTTCTCTGAAGGAAATGATAAATCACAGCCCTCATTCTTCAGTACACGTTCCAAGGCAATGGTTTCCAAACTGGTTTGGACCTTGCCCCACTGTCAACTCTCAGCATTACTTACACGCCATTAATCACCATTACTGTCAAACATTTAGCCGAGCTCCTAGGAAAGCATGGCTGTGTGAGCCAGCTGTACATCATGCCCTCGCAGGCCACCATTTGGGACACTCTCTGGCTAAGAAACAGGTTTATAGGCACAGGCCACAGTACAGTCAGAACCAAGTCTTCCCTCACCACATAAGAGGAAGATCCGAGACACAGGAAAATTTCTGTCTTCCTGTAAGTCCTGTATGAAGGCCAGGGATAAATGACAGCCCAGTGTTCAGATGAGCTCAATGATCCTCTTTTTCTCTGCATGCTGAAAGGTTAATGACAAAATGCTTTTGTTTCTGCAGAGCATGGTACAAAATATTGGAAAGCATCTGGTAGAAGGAGTCCACCAAGACAGCAATACAAGGGTTGAGGTGCGTGGAAGGCATATGAAGGGTACATGTTTATATACCTTCCTCATATCTCCCTCTGTGCACACAGAGGAGCTCATGTAGCATGTGTGCTTGTGTTACGCAGCAGGAAGCTCCTGAAGGTGCTGGTTTCTCCTGGACACCCTGCCACCTTGATGAAGCGTTGTCCCCACCACACCACTGGCCCTAACTAACTCTGTGAGGCTGCCTCCCACTCCTGCACCCTCCCCCTTGCAGGGCTGCTCTTTCCCTGCACGTGGCGGTGCCAGCAGCTCCAAAGAGCTGAACAACAAGGCCTCTGATTCACTTGATCCAGTGACTGTGAGGCTCCTGGTCCCCCTCAAACACCTGGGCCAGACCCTGCTGTCATTGAAGTCTGGGGTTTTTGTGTTTGAATTCTGTGACAGCAACACTGAAGCTTGCTGCCTGCTCAAGGGACTCAAAGCCTCCTGACCGGGCTGGTGGAAAGAGGGAGGGCTTGTGTTATGTGCCTGCTTCATCACTGAAACCTCAAATTTTGACGCTTCCAAGCTTTCCCCAACAAGTCATTCTCCAAACTTGAAAATTATGCAAATGCCCAAAGAGAGGAGATGCAGGGACTTTCTTTCCAGCTGACTGGCTGAGGATTTTAACTTTCTGACCTACAGTCAGTAGAGCATCTACCAGTTCATGTGAAGTTGTAAGTGTGTCATCAGGATACCACATGCTTTGATAATTACTCTAGTGGGTATTAAAGTTAATCCTGTGCTGTATAGATCACTTACAAAACACAATAACTGAACCAGAAAGCCGTATGTGAGACAGTCATAAAATCAGCGGCTGAAAGTGCCAGCACGTCTCTGACACGTCCGGCGTAAACTGGAACCCAAAATTCCTGCCTAGTGCAGCCGGTCAGGAATCCAACTGTCCTGTGATTATGAAATCTGAGGCATGGCAGAGCAGCTTATGTCAGATCTACTGCGTATCCATGAGTCTTAAACCAAGACTTGTGAATATAACCCATGCCCTTCCTGGCTTGTGAGAAGGGTCATGAGCAACTGGTGAAATTTCAGACTGAAATAGCTAATGCATCATTCAGAGGACCCAGCTCTTCTTCCTTTAAAGACCAGACACCCATCCCAGATGCACTGGTCCTACCCAGCTATATTCCCAGCATGAAATCTTCCATTCTGCAGAAAGCCTAGAGAAAAAACGTTCTAGGCTTTCTCAACCTTGGCTCAAGGCAGGACACAGAGCTAAAGTCGTACCTTTACAAGCATGATGGAGGGGGAAAGATATCCATCCTCCTCACCCTACTGCTCTTCTTTGCTACCTCCCTGCAGCAGCTGACACGTTACTGTGTTTTCACAATAAGTTTTCACAATACTTTCACTGTACAAGTGGTGAAAGTCCTGAGAACTATGCTAAGATAGGTTCAGTCTTTCCCAATAGGAGAAATTTGGTGAACTAAATAATAATGGCAAACAGCATGTCCTCATAACACCTCCCTTGGATCAGTATCTTCTCTGTTTTTTCCTACATCTTTGTACCATACTGCACTGAATAATAAATTCGATACAGAAGCTGGACTCAACACTGGATAACAATCAGCACCGAGCATCAATACCAAATACCACCACCTGCTGCCACCACAGCTGTCTAGTGCTTGGACAATACTGGCTTAAAAGTGAAGAACGGTTATAACCCAGTAACAATGCTTGAAGGTAGTTTTATCCATCCTGAATCATTTCCAGGCATAACGTTATTATCTTTGCCTCAAGATTTCCAAGTAGCTGCCTCCACTGTGCTGGATTCACCGTGTGCTCCGAAAGAAGTATTCATGAATAACCCTTTCTGTATCCCTGGTTAGGTACAAGAACCTTCCCGTACTTTCACACAGGAACTTCAGCTTTTAAGAGACATCAAACAGTCCAGACCCCAAAGCAGCAGAAGATGTTAGGAGGATATCAACCCTATCCATGCTATAAATTGGCTCAAATCAACTCCAAGTTCTTGATCATTATCTTTGAGGCATTGTTTTTGCCGAAGTCCAGATATATAAAAGACTATGAGCTAAGGGTGGGTAGGAGAAATTTCCTCAAAGACCAGAAGTAAAACCCTGAGTACCTCAATACTCACTACTCTACACATAAGGCTCTTTCTCTGATCTTATCCTCCCCTTACTTAAACACACAGAAATATCCACAGTTTAAAAAAAAATTCCTTGCTAAAATAAGATATTTTACAGAAATAGTTTCTCATCAAGCAAAGAATAAAGAAAACATAACAATCTAAGAGTTCAGACACATTATGAGATTCATTGGGTACCACAAGATGGAACAGACTTCACCTTACAATAAGCTGTCCTAGAGCCACAGGAGGCAAAGGCCAAGCCCAGACTGTGGAGAAGGCAAGGAGGTGGAGAAGACACAGCTGGACTGGTAGTAGCTGGGGTAGCTGAAGGATGCAGTAGCATCTACCTCCCTAGCACAGGGCAACTGGGAACAGACAATTGCTCCCATTCCCTCCTCCCAACTTCTCAGGAGGGTTTAAGAGATAAGTTCTCATCCTCAGCATTTTACCATTTCTCTTCCATGGAAGGGATCTGGAAAACTAGCTGTATAATCATCAGGAGGCATTATACGTGAGGGTGTACAAAACACCTTCATATCCAACCTCACATTTCATTCTTTTGTTTACTTCCTAACCCATCTGAAAAATATGTCCCAGAAAAAAGTTAATACCCAGGAAGGAAGATGAGAAAGGAGCCAGGGGAGTCTTCATAAATCCTTAAACGGGAAGTTAAAAGAGGTAGTTATTTAGCAGAGAGAGGAGGTGCACCATCCCATTGGTACTGCCTTGAAGTGGGTTAAGCTAACCTTCTGACAAGCACCAGTGCTCGTGTAGGAGCTAGTAAGGAATTACACTTACAATTTCCATCCTGGATTATATACTGTGTTTTTGGCTGGGGTAGAGTTAATTTTCTTCATAGTAGCTGGTACGGGGCTATGTTTTGGATTTGTGCTGAAAACAGTGCTGATAACACAGGGATGTTTTCGTTGCTGCTGAGCAGTGCTGACACAGAGTCAAGGCCTTTTCTGCTTCTCACACCACCCTTTCTTCATAAGCTGGTACGGGGCTATGTTTTGGATTTGTGCTGAAAACAGTGCTGATAACACAGGGATGTGCTGCTGAGCAGTGCTGACACAGAGTCAAGGCCTTTTCTGCTTCTCACATCTCACAAATGAATTCCTTGTTTTGCTCTGCTTGTGCACACGGCTTTTGCTTTACCTGTTAAACTGTCTTTATCTCAACCCACGAGTTTTCTCACTTTTACTCTTCTGATTCTCTCCCCCATCCCACCAGGGGCGGGGGCAGTGAGCGAGCAGATGTGTGGTGCTTAGTTGCCGGCTGGGGTTAAACCACAACATATACAGCGGCTCCTCGTGTACATCTGGCCTTACCTATCAAGCAAGAGGTGTGTCCTTCCAAAAGAGATCCACGCAATATGCTCCCAAGCAGGTAGACCTTTGTTCTTAATATCACAAAAGGGATGTAATTCCCAATTTCATACATGGCTTTAAGAATTTAGAGGGTTTGAGGTTTTTTTCTTCTATTTCATATGCAAAAAGGGGTTGGATCAGGGTTAGAATTTTCTATCAATCTTTGTTTTTGCCTAGCAGTCTTCTTAATCACATTCCCTGTCAGTGTTATTTCCACTAGCCTTAACTATTTTAATCAGGTTCATTATCCTATTCATTAGACTTGCACTACAGGTAATTCTCAGTGAGCCAAGCTACAGTGCCACTAAGACTGAATAGCTATTAATATTATTAATCTAAATAAGCCCTAAAACCCAGTCAAACTGAGGTTAAAACCACAGCAAACAGACAAATTAGCAGGAACATCGAAATTAAATGGCCATTTTGGTTAGATTGTCAAACTGAGATGGCAGCGAATAAATCTTCATAAATCTTTAAACAGGAAGTTAAAAGAGGTAGTGATTTAGGTAGTTACAAGTCATATGAACAAATTTTTGCCTGCAGCAGTAAAATCAAATTTCAGCTGGGTGTACATTTTAGTGCTGGAACCAAATTACTGTTTATGTCTAGATCACAATCTCAAGGCCAGCGAAGGCTTCCTCCCTACATTTGTGTTGTATGAAGGCTAATCTGTTTCCTTCTACCTCCTCACAGAAATTACAGACTGCAACAGGGCAGTCTTTGAGGGAAATGTCTAGCAGCTTGCTCTCCCAGATATATGTGTATATGTATAGAGATATATACACACACACATATATATATATAGCTGACAGCTTAATTTCTCTGGAACTCTTCACAAAATGGGACATGAAGATTTCAGTCTGAGATTTAGCCTATAGAAATTTAAGAGATTAACCTTGGTCCCCAGGTAAGGTTTTTGCAGGAATTCATAGGCACAGGGCAGCATCAAGCCAATTAGCTTTATCAACCTTCCCAAGACAATTTGCAGTCCCAAAAGATCAGGCCTTCACCCCACCCTTTGGCCTCCCCACAGCATCTCTGCTGGAGGCTCCAGGCAGTGTGAAGCATGCCTTGGATTTGGATAAGTGTACAATCCAGGCAGTTCGGTATATGCTGCTGAGCCAGAAGTTTCCTTAAAATAGTACTTGTGATTACAATAAATATAATCATAGCAATAGAAAGGAACGTGTGAGGCCATCTGTGAACATTCCTCTCTAGAACAGGCGATCAGACCATACCTTTGATATTACCAACATCTGGTAGAGTTTCTAAAAACCATAAAGAGCCAAAAAGACCTCTGAAGGCGGGCAGAGCACAAAGGTACAGCAGCAAGAATGGATCAGAACAAGTCTGGGTCCTTACAATCTGGCACTGCCTGCCTGGGCCCTTTACCTCCCTAGCACAGGGCAACTGAGAACAGACAATTGCTCCCATTCCCTCCTCCCAACTTCTCAGGAGGGTTTAAGAGATAAGTTCTCATCCTCAGCATTTTACCATTTCTCTTCCATGGAAGGGATCTGGAAAACTAGCTGTATAATCATCAGGAGGCATTATACGTGAGGGTGTACAAAACACCTTCATATCCAACCTCACATTTCATTCTTTTGTTTATTTACTTCCTCATCTGAAAAATACGTCCCAGAAAAAAGTTAATACCCAGGAAGGAAGATGAGAAAGGAGCCAGGGGAGTTTTCAGTGATACCTTGGTGGAGCTGTATAGAATGGTTTGGGTTGGAAGGGACTTTTGAAGATCATCTAGTCCAACCCCCCTGCCATGGTCAGGGACATCTTTCACTAAATCACGTTCCTAAAAGCCCCATCCAGTCTGACCTTGAACGCTTCTACTGATGGGGTGTTACCTCTCTGGGTAACCTGTTCCAGTGTCTCACCACCCTCATTGTAAAAAAAATTCTTCCTTATGTCCAATCTAAATCTGCCATCTTTCAGTTTAGAACTGTCGGCCCTTATCCTATCACTACAGGCCCTGGTAAAAAGTCTCTCTTCCTTGTAAGTTCCCTGTGCTGGCTGAAGAGCCACTCAGACACTCCAGTTTTGCCCCTGCCTATACAGCCCTTAGATTATATTGAGGAAATTATTATTTCCCTCCTAGCTACAACTCCTCTCCTGTGTAGATGTGACTGTGTATGTCCTGTCCCACTCATGTACCACTCCAAAAGCCATCCTAGCTGTGATTCATATCCTTGCCCAGGGGTTCCTTTAAAAATTCCTGGCCATGCTTGCCATAGGAAGCCTGTTTGCCTTCAGGCCATGAAAAAAGTTCTGCTACCCTGTGTGTTTTTAAATGGTATCCCTGCCCAACTTTCAGAAACAATAACAATTCTGGAAGAGCTTTTAAGGCTGAATGACATTCACTTCATTAGGGCTGCTTCATAGGAAAAAATAGTTTGGCAAAAATAAGCACCAAGTGGAAAACAGATGCTAAAATTGGTTGGTCAGTTCCTCAACCATCTACGGCTCCATTAAAAGGTGCGCACAGCTGTTATGGTCAGCCGCCTGCCTTGTAACACTGGGTTTCTGTATCAGTCCTACGTAGCCAGCTGCACCAGGATTTTCTATCACTTGTCAAATCAGAGAGCAAATTTATCATTCTCAAGGCAAAACAGACAGTATCCTGAATTAGTCACGTGGCAAATCCACTGGTGACTGAGACCTCTTGCTCCAGCTTGTTGAAAAATTGCAAGTTGTGAAGATTCAACAAGCTTTAATTATTTTAAATGAACTGCTCTCCACACACACATTTCAGTGGGCCACTATGATTTTAGGGGGATTTCTGAGTAGGCCTAGAATTTCATTACTGTATGCAGATTATTTCAGAAAAGTGAAATCACTTGTAAAAGGCAGTACAGCCTGATAGCATCCCTCTTCTCCAACTCTTGGTCCATTCAGTTGAGTTTTGCATACAGACGGAAGTGATTCAGAAAATAATCATTTTCTGTGGTAACTGGTGCTGGAAAAGCATCAATGAAATGACTACCACATCAACCAGAACTCACTCACAACCTCCCCAAAGCATAGGCAGGCAGATGCAAAGCACTCCGCTCTGGAGGAATTCCTGGTATAGGACTTCACAGGAGGGCTGTAGTATTGATCCCACAGTGTGAAGCCATCTACCCTGGCCAGCTGACCTGTCAGTAAGCCAGAGAAAGGCGCCTGCTTACCCATGCAGGAAGGACTCTTTCATGAAGCCATGTAGCACATACCTTCTTAGAAAGACTGTTTTACTTACGTCCTTCTGCATAAATTAAATAAAATGCTACGCAAATACTTCCTACACTACCACATATATAACCAAAATATAACTTACTATTTGAAGATATATTTTTAGGCCTTGTACTCAGCATACATTAGAACATACAGTTCTGTATATTTATATCATTTTCTTGAATCACAGATGAGTGACAAACTTCAGAAATGCTATTTTTAGCAAAAAGAGAATCAGACAATTTCATATTGATCTGTAGAATACAACAAGACTTTCAAGACTTTTTCAAGAATTATCAAAGAATTACATTTGCTGCATGCCCATAGTTAAGAGTTTAAGGGCAGAACTGCAGTTGCCACTGGCTGCCCAGTAACTGGGGCAACTGCGCTGTTTATGCCAGCAGAAGATCTTACATTTCTTTACAGCCAGATGTAAGGAGGGAGTGGATGCAGGCCCTGACGGATCTTTGTAGACATCCAGTCCTAAGAAATGACACAACAGGCAGCAGCTAGAGCAGATGAGGTAATAAAATCTTCAGTAGTGCCATACTTGCAAACACAGGGTGCCCAGACTGAGGACACCATGAGAGAAGGACTTACTCAGCTCACACAGGTCTTACTTATATCTTTGCTTCCCAAGCTATACTTGGCTGTGGTCTTAAGGAATTCGTTTATGTCATTGTAGATTTCATGGAGTTGTCTTTTGTCTCCCAGCTCAGTTCCTTCATTAGCCTTGTTCGTAATTTACCATCTGTCTCTTCTCCTTTTTCTTCCTGATCTGACTGATGTGGTTATTACTAGAAAACTTCTTCATTCCATGATGGGAATTTGCACAATTGTCCACATTATTTACTTAGGGAATTCCAGTAGCCCAGAATAAAAGGATCAGACTCTGATATTGGCTAAGCTTATGTAAGCCTGGCATAACTCCACTGATTTGAGGAAAATTTGCCTGGATTTACATTGGTATGAGTAAGATAAAAATCTGGCCCAGAGTTTCTATTTCTTCACTCACTTTAGACTTCACCAATCACACAACCCTGGATGCTAATAGTTTAACTAAAACTGGAGACAGGGTTTTTCACAGAGGCTGGCACTCCATGGTCTCTTCCAGCTATGGAATATCAGCTGTCCATCCCAAGAAACTTCTGTTGACTGAAGCAATTTAAACCTCCAGCCTAAATTCCAGTTAGTAATTTAAAGCTTCTACTAAAGTGTTGTCAGACTTTTTTAACAGGTTCTAAATGCATGAGAAACTTCAAAATCAGCAAACTACTACTTGTTTGGGCTCCAATTATTATTTGTAAACTAACACAGCTATACACTGGCTGTAAATTATTGCAGTATCCTCCCCTTTGAGGACTACTTACACACTCCAGAGGGATATAAAGTGGCTTTGCTGTAAATAAGAATTGGGCACTTTATGTTTAGCATTTCTTTTGCTGTTTATTGTCAGTAATTCTCTGCAGTGCTGTGATTTCATCTTGTGGATAAGATGCATATGGTTGTTGATTGGCTTCTGCTATTGAGACTTTTGTCCTCTGTTGACTCTGCCTGTCTCAGGGCATGCTACTCTGGCAGCGGCACCAAGGGTATGCACCACCAGCCTTGCCTTGCGGTTCATTCTCACATGCACTTTCCCCCAGGGCAGCAGCGATTTTCCTGCAGCAATGACCGCAGACATCAAGCACTTTTGTGTTATGGATCACTATCCATCAAGCGCTTTTGTGTTATGGATCACTATCCATAAGCAGACTCAGTAACACTGCACAATCGAATGCCACTGAAGCCAGAGGGAGCACCATCGGGCTTCAGGTCAGCAGAATTTGGGTAGCAGCTCATTCATCCCACTGCATTATGTAAGGCATTGTGGCCGCACATTACTGGTGCGCTGGGTGATAGTCCCTGTAAGAAAATAACTTTTCTCCCTGGTGATTATTCAGAGCACTTTGAAATCAGTGGAAAACCAGTGACACCCTGCAATTTTTACTTTAGCTGACTGGCACAGCCATCTACAGAGTTTAAATCAAGAAACTTACTGTAGCTGAAACTATCTAAACCCAGATCCATCAACAGGGTAATATCATTTTTAGCTTGCTGCCTGAGGGCACATAACTGACATTTTGTATATATAAAGTATTGGCGTTCCTCATATGCCAAAGTTTAAACCACAGAAAGAATCTTCTGGCAGATTATAACAGAAGCTCCCCAGAGGCAGCTGAAACAGTCTATTATCTGTGCATGCCTGTGTTGACTAAAAGTTACACATCAGCTGTACTCCACCATCCAGCAAGCAAAGGCACAATGCCAGCCTTATCCCTGCAGCACTTCAGAGCAGGAGCTCCCACCAGCATCAGGGCCGCTTTCCCACATGCGTCAAGGGAAGAGTTGCCCTCTGCAAAACCCAGCAGGAGCTGCATGGTGAGCACCCCATATCCCTCACTGCAGCTCTGGAGGGTCACCACGCCGCTCTTGCCGCTCGATAAAAGGAACTAGGAGTGTACAGAGATGGGAGGATACCATGTTGGGTCACCTAGAAAATTATTTTAAAGGGTTAAGGACTAGCAAAGGGTGGAAAGTTCATGAAGCAGCTTGCACAGAAAATACCAAGAAGTCTGTTCCTAACCTCTTACACTGGATTTTTTTTCCAGCCCAAGACAGCCCAAAGCCTAGGAGGAGGGGAATTTTTCATTTATACTGGTTTCTTAGGGCTGCTTGAATGAGCTCTTTTCAGTCTTTAATGTTAGTTCTCAAATCCTCATTTTACTTGTAAAGCTAGGATGCAAATAACAAAAGCTACCAGAGAGAGCAGTGTTTATCTTTGTGTTCGTTTTTGTAGAAAGAGCTTGAACGTCTGTTTGGAGTAGTAAGTTCTGTGATTTTAATTATGAGAAAGCTAGTCAATGCAGTGGGTCATTTTGGCTTGTCCGTTTAAAATCTCAGGAGATGAGAAGGAGCAGAAATTGTCTGTTTAACTAAGCCTTTCTCCCCAAGTTAAAATGGCAACATTTTAGAACCAATGGATTTGTGTTATTGAGACAAGAGTTTATATTAAGTTTTTTCTGTACAACTTAGTAAGTCATACCAAAGCTCTCACTACTGTTCTTGTGGCATAAAAAAAAAAAAGTCTTAAATTCAGGGTAATTGTAATTTAGATCCATTGTAAGTTTCATTTGTATTTTCAGTCAGGCTTATTGTCAAGGAAGGTTTGCCACCACATAACTCACTCTTCTGTTCGTGGCTCACGATCACAATCAGCGACTGCAGGTAAAGCAGTTCAGCATATGCAAGGTAAGCCATATTCAATGGGCCAAAAACAACACTTACTTATGGCTGCATTCTGCTCCCTTTCTGTAATATTTACCAGATTCTTGCTTCTTGGTAGAGATCCTCTTTCCAATTTTATGAGAAATTGGCGTGGAGAAATTCCTACCTCACCTACCAGATTTCCATATTCTGGTCAAACACTGCAGGAGAGTGAGATAACTTTTTCTATAGATGTATAACTCATATGCAATAATATACCTAGTTAGGACAGCCAGCATTTTTCCTGTTGTTCAAAGCTATGATTCTGTTTTCTGCCTGTTCCAGTATTACATAGCTGCTGCCCTTCCCCCGCAAACATTAAGTTCATCTTGAGGGTAGGCTCAAGTGGTTGACCTATAACAAAGTAAACACATGTAGCTCAATCACATGAGCTCAACGCATGCTTGTGTGAGGTTGCTTGAACAGTCTGGGATCTGTGAAAGCAAATGTGTAGCTGCAGCAGTGCAGGCTGCTCCAGAGGGGAATAGTTTACACAAAGGCAAAGCAGAGTTTAGATTAATATCCTCTGGTACAGAGATGTTGCAACCTTGGCCAAGATCACTCACCTCGCAGAGCTTCATTTCACAGCCTCCAGGGCGGTGAAAACGACACTGTCTGCTCAGCAGACCACTCCCCCCCGCCTGTCACCAGCCTGCCCTGACACCTCCCTCTTTAGGAACTGCCCTGGACTGATTTCTGCTCCAGCCAGGCCCTCAGCAGCACCAAGGCTGAGCACATCAGAGGAGGAAGAAAGAAAAGTTCAAGTGGCTGATCAGAGCATCACCCCCCTTCTCCTGCAGTGATGGGGAGGACATCTCCCAGGGCCCAGGACGATGCATTCAAGCGTAGTTTTACCTTTCTCTCCAAATACATTGATTCAGAAGCAAAACCACTCACAAACACCAGAAACTGTAGTAGAAAGGATCCATGAGCACCAGTAACATTTCTGTAACCAGGCTGGACATCCTCTGGCCAGTGCAGCTTGGTCCTGTGCTCCAGTCCCACCCCACACCAGTTCCAGCTGTACTGCCCATGTGTCCCTTCACCCCTCCACACTGCACACCCCCTCTCAGCCATCTCCCTTCTCCCCTTCCAGCCAAGTCGCTCCCAGCCTGCCCTTCCCCACCCCAAGGGGACTGAAACAGACCGAACATGGTATTTGCAGCCACAGTGTGGTTCTCTCTGCCTGCTCATCCTCTTACCTGTTTTCTCTCTACCTGTGTCCATCCGCAGCATTTGGGCCATGTTTCAAAACTCATGAGTTAGCTTTCATATTTTTTGGTGCTTTTAATCTATGAAAGTGAAAAAGTATCTTCCCCACCACCATGGGAATAGTTTGAAAAGACAAAATTCAAACTGCGCCTGCATTTAATTAAGAGACAAATTTTCAGGCACCAACTCCCCCTGTCACAGAGAACAAACCAAGCACACAAGTCACTGTGTGCTGTCGTGGTTTAATCTCAGTCAGCAACCTTTTAATCTATGAAAGTGAAAAAGTATCTTCCCCACCACCATGGGAATAGTTTGAAAAGACAAAATTCAAACTGCGCCTGCATTTAATTAAGAGACAAATTTTCAGGCACCAACTCCCCCTGTCACAGAGAACAAACCAAGCACACAAGTCACTGTGTGCTGTCGTGGTTTAATCTCAGTCAGCAACTAAGCACCACGCAGCCGCTCGCTTACTGCCCCCCACCCAGTGGGATGGGGGAGAGAATTGGAAGAGCACAAGTGAGAAAAACTCGTGGGTTGAGATAAAAACAGTTTAA
>NW_008795938.1:1249810-1250415 GCF_000699145.1 Aptenodytes forsteri
GTGCACCTCCAGCCTTCTCAGTCGGTAGAGCATGGGAAACTAAAAAGTCCTTGGCTAGTGTTGTAAGCATTTAGCAACAACTAAAACATGGGTGCCTTATCAACTTTGTTCTCATCCTAAATCCAAAACACTGTACCAGCTACTAGGAAGGAAATTAACTCTATCCCTACCGAAACCAGGACAGTGCACAGGTGGCATGATGTCTAAGCACCCCAACCTTTGGCCACAGATAAGGATTTACTCCAAGATAGTTGCAAATGAAGGTGCAAAAACTAACTCTAAATTTCTGTATGGCAGAAATGCCACAGCTGATCAAATCAGGCTAAAAGTTTGGTCCCAGTAATTCAATATCTGCGTATATTAAGTGATGACTGGACCTCTGGTAAACTTGGAAGAGGAAAAGGTTAGTCATTATTATTAAATAATTATTCTCTGCATGCAGGAAACAGCTCTTTTCAGCATCTAGAGTCATTAATACATGTCATTGGTTGTCTGCAGAAGGGTTCTTTCTAGTATATGGGGTTGATAAAAATGCAGATAGAATCATAGAATCATTAAGGTTGGAAAAGACCTCTAAGATCATCGAGTCCAACTGTCAACCCAAC
>NW_008795938.1:1251584-1263763 GCF_000699145.1 Aptenodytes forsteri
GGCAAGCCTCGTCGTCCGGGACCTCCCCCATTAACCAGGACTGCTGATAAATGATGGAGAGTGGCTTTGGGGGCTCCTCCGCCACCCCCCTCAGCACTCTTGGGTGGATCCCGTCCGGCCCCATAGACTTGTGAGCGTCACAAGTGATGTGTGAGCGTCACAAGTGATGTGATGTCAGCATCACAGCTGAGAGATGTGAACACTGCTCATATCTAAACAGAGCTTCTTTTTACTTTTCATTTCTCCTTCTCTTCTGCTCATTTTCACCACAATGTAAAGTGATTGATTACAATATTATGATTGCACAAGTGATGTGTGAGCGTCACAAGTGATGTGATGTCAGCATCACAGCTGACAGATGTGAACACTGCTCATATCTAAACAGAGCTTCTTTTTACTTTTCATTTCTCCTTCTCTTCTGCTCATTTTCACCACAATGTAAAGTGATTGATTACAATATTATGATTGCTGGTGGTGTAATATTTCAAACCCACCAGAAGTTAAGATTTCTGCTCATAAAAGAATCTTAGCTAATGCATTTTTAAAACAGACTTTTTCTGGCGGAAAATCTTGATGTGAACCAATGGTTAACCACCACAGCCAATAGCAAGGACTCCAGCTTCTCCAGCACGCTTTCCAGGGCCAGCATTCAAGGTCTGACTGGTAAGTCCTAAAAGCCAAGGGGTTCTCTCTTAAAACAGACAATAAAATATTTTTATGCTAAATACATACAAGTAGGCAACATCTTGACAGCAGCTACATTGTCCAATTCATCTTTTTTCTGTCTCTTCATGTAGTGCCTAGTGTAAGAGAAGCCTGGCCCATGATGAAATTTCCTGTGCACATCCTGCATGGAGAACAGAGGTGATCCTGCCTCCCACAGCAGTGGGGCATGGCAGCCTCCCTCATGCCCTTCAGGTGGTGTTTATTCCTGCTGTCAACAGCAGCAGTGGTGTGCTGACAGTGTTACTAAAACTGTTTTGATCTTGTTGCAGAATGAATAAACAAACTCGCTGGATTGGGACCAGCCCTATACCTCTCCTCTTAAAATCCATCCTGCATCTCCCATGGCATTACCCAGGCTCCCAACAGCACTCCTGTGTATTTTTGGGAGTGGGGGGCACATGCATGTGAGTGTATGTGTTATTCTGGCACTTAAATATGGAACATTCAGCAATTCATATTGTCATGGGAAACATAACTGTTGAATTTCTAGTAGTTTAGACTCAATTGAGACCTAAAGGTCAGTTTGCATCAGGTTTTGTATTTAATGAGTAAAACTTAAGTGCTCAAAAATATGTCTCATCCAAATGAATGTACTTAGTCCAGTAGGTTTATTTCAGAGTAGTGATGCTTTGAAAGCCTATAAGCATGATAGTTACTGTCCTATAATCAAGAAAACCAAAATCCAAGTGCTATCCTGAGAGGTTTTCAGGATTTTGTCACCCACACAAAAGAAGCCAAACATTCTTTTAAAGGAATTGCCCGTAAAAATGTAAAAGCTATTTTAATCAAGCTGCTGGACTGTTTTATCTTGTCACCTGTGCCCAGCAATGGAATGCTTTTTTCCTTTAATAGGTATGTTTCTTAAAATATCCTGATCATAAGTGACCTTTGTTTTTTAAGCAGAACACAATGGAACAGTTTAGTCCTGCTCCTCTTCAGGTCAGTGGGAAACCTGCCACCCCTTCCAGCACAGGGCGCCTCAGCCTGCAACGTGCACAGGGCTCTACCCTGCAAAGCCATTTCACCCCCCACCAAAGTTCATGGACAAGGGGGGCTCTCAGCCCCTCTGAGGGTCATGGCTAAGAGAAGCTTTCCAAATGATCCACAGTAGAATAGGCTCAGCATGCAGCAGCCAGCTGACAGATGAGAGCACTGTGGGAAAGAAGCTTTCAGTTTTGATTTGAAGAGTGAAAGGGCAGCAGTATCTCTGGCATCTTTGGGCAGGGACTTTCATGCATGAAGCAGCAGCTGCCCACTCTGCATAAATTTATGAACTGGTGAGACAAGCAGGCTGCTATCTGCTGGCCTTTTGGAGGGTGAAAGGTGTGACCAGATCGCACAGAGAGACAAAGAGCTCAGGTTCAAACCCTGAAGAGCTTCATAGAATCAGTGGAAAGCAAATTACCTCAAAGGAAATACTGAAACTGAATGTAAGCAAAGAAGTAGGATAATATTCACTAGTGGCTGGTGGAGCCCTGGAAGCATGTGCAAAACAGATTATGGCAACTTTTTTGTGTGCAGGAAACCAGCATGAGAGGCATCACAGTTAAAAGTGGCTAGAAACAGCTTCTTGTTAGAGAAAGGTGCACTGGCAAAATAAACAGTTTTTCTTTAACTCATGTCAGTCTCAGGAAAATCCCCATTAAAAAGTCTAAACATACTTTTTGTCATCAGCTGTGAGAACCCTTTTATTTTGCTTTGAATTTTTTATCGTGATGCTTTTGTGCACAAACTACTACTTAAATCTCCTAATGCAATAGCTAGGAGATGCAATGCTTACTTAACTTTCAAGAATTATCAGATACTGAATATAATTTAAAGACACCTAACCAAAGAAGTTACAATTATATTGTAAGGAAGGAGCTTCAGCCAGCTCAATTTATTACAACATATCCAGACGAGACAAATACACAGTTAAGTATTTCAAATGGGGGAGCTGCAGGTCCAGGAGACAGAGTGATGATATTTCTAAAAATGTTAAAGTCAGAGTTCATCCCAGGAAAAAACAATGACTCAAACATTACATCTTCCTCCTTCAACTATGCTTCTCTGATAAAGGTCCTTAAGAAACAGCATCAAACAGACAGGACGGGGGGAAAGGAGTGCAGATCCCCAGGCAATTGTTGGAGATGTAACCAAGGATAAGTTTCTAGATTATCTAGTCCCAGATACCGCTTAGAGAAAGAGTAAGAATTTTAAAACAAAGCCATGACACAAACGCTTATGAATAACATCTAATACCACATTAAAACACAACATTTTCCTGGGTGAAGCATGTACAGATCTAAGAGCAGAAGCCAAGAAGACGACACAATAGCCTGAGGAGTGACCCCAAAGGAGACCCTGAGAGCCATCAGGGGTATGAAGGGGCTCAGGTGAGCAAGGACCATCAGCCAAGAGGCTGCAAGCCTCTGGGGATCCCCACAGGCAGGGCAGCAAACAAACAACCTTCCCAACACACGGGAAGCCATAGACCACAGGGAAATAAATATAACACTCACAGCAAAGAGCAGCCAGCTCCTCTGAACACTGTCCCAGGCTCCTCAGGCTGTCAGTCTAAAATCAGCCCTTAGAGAGTCTCCAATTTTCCACATCTCAGAGGCTTCATTACAGAGTTACTCCCCATACAGAAGTTTGGGGTTAGGTCTCTTCCCGAATAAAACACCAGGAATACAGCTGCTTACTATGTTTTACAGTAGGATTTAATATTATCATTAATGACCACAGATGACAGTAAAAACTTGCCTATTAACCAACCTTTCAGATAATTTCCAAAATCTAATCAGCCATTTCAGACAGATCATTACCTTTGCAGTCATTCTCACTCTTCACAGACTGGCAGTGACACAAAAACTCTTGCATGGATTGTATTGAAGTTTGCTAAAATCGCTTGTGCCAAATTAAGTCCAAGTCTTGCAGGAAAACTGATACAGCTGTGATGAAGCCAAGGGGGCGGGCTACTTCCATGTGTTTCCCATTTCCTAGTCACTATAAGCCGCAGCAGATACACAGAGAGCAGACAGAGAAATTATGCAGAACTGTTTCAGCTTTGATGGTTGTACAGCCAGTTATTGGGACTGCAGCTGTTGAAAGCTGAAGGCACTTCCCATTGTCCATCAGACAGGCACTGACATCCCAGGGAATCTTACCTGAGAGACTGCACACTCATAACACCACTGTTAGCATTTGTCTTCTAAGGTATCATCAGCTTAGCAAGGATTCATTAAACTTGGTGATTCTTAAATATTTCCTGTTGTGCTCAGTGCCCGTGCCCTTGCATTTTCCCATGCACCTGTGCTGCATTTCCCCTGGTGCAGGGAACAAGACAAGATCCATGTTTCTCCTTAGGTTACATCTTCTTCCGTGAGAAGCTGCCTGCAAACTTTCTGCCAAGAAAACCTGACAGAATCGAGGCCAGAAGAAGCACAACTAAGTCCCCTCTGGCCATTGTGCTCTGGGGAATTATGGAGGAAGGAGTATCTGTATGTTGCGTATGCGTGTGCAGTGTATGCGCACAGCAAGGGCTGGACAAGGGGAGCACTCATCCCAGGGCACTGCTCAGGGAGAGTGGAGGAAAAAACTTAGGCCAGAAATATTTCAGAAATTAGGTGGGCAAACCATCCCAGCACCAGCAGCTGCAGGGAAGGAGCCAGAGGAGGGAAAGGCTTTCAGGACCACAGGGCACTGCGGGTCAAGTGTGTGTGTTTCCATTCGGATGCAAGTGTTTGTATCAGCCGGCCCAGGACACAGAACAAATGCTCTGTGTGAAAAATACACTGCCGAGTGCTCCTGACAATGTGTATCCAAGCATCGGAAAACAGGTCCTCTCTCCCCTGCTCCCATCCTATAGACCTGTTTCATCCAAGCTTGTTTTGCAGAGATGCCTCTTTTATGAGACTGGTCACCTCTGGTTTCCCCTAACACCAATGAAGAGACACAGAGCTGCTGCTCATCTCTTAAGTGGGCTGAATTGCCCTCTGGAGAGGCTGTACCCTCCATGAACTACTGAAAAAGCCTGTGGCAAACTGGCTTCTCACTTGGGCACCCAAGCTGCCTGCCAAAAGTTAGATGGAGGGGGGCTACCCCAGTAACAGTACCTCTCTCTCTCTCTCTCAACCTCTTTCAGCAGGCTTTTCCCAAAATAAGGCAATGTCAAAGGGGCAGAAGATGGTCCAGGAATATCAATGTCAAGGGTCTGTGTGTGTCTACTCTATTTCCATTACCCTGGTCCCTCCCTCCCCCCAAAAAAAAACCCAGAAAAAAGCCATTAAAAGCTGTAGCCACCTTGGTACAAAGTGGGGAATGTGATAAGGACTGTTGGAATTCCCATAAAGAGAACAAAGAGGAAATGATGTGTTCAGAGGATTCGGTACCAAACAGTTCTGTTGGTTTGGGGCTTCTTTTTCTTTGTTTTGTTTTGGGGGGAGGGGGTCAGGGGTTTTGTGGTGTTTTTTGTTTGGGTTTTTGGGTTGGTTTTTTTGTTGGATTTTGGGTTGTGGGGTTTTTTTTAAATTCTTGCTTCCTCTTACATTGCCAGCAGAGAGGTAAGTGCTGGAGCCATGAGCAGAAAGGACCAGTGCCTGGTACCTGCACCCTGCACTCCCATGATCCAAGGAGTGGGTGCCCCCAGCTGGTTGCCAGCACCCAGGCACAAGCCCTTCGTGGCCCTGATGAGAGCATCATTGAAGACCAAGACTGGGTGGCAGAGGAGGAGACAGCAGGTTTTAGGCACAGAAGAGAACCTATAAAGGGGAGGATGAGAAGCGATGCAAGGGTCACTAATAGAGGGCGGGAGGTGCTGCTTGCAGCACCTGGAGAGAGTGAAGCAGGGAAGGCTGCAGTATGGAAAGGCAAGAGCTGCTGTGGCCATCCTGGCACAAACAGTCAGACAAATGTGAAGGAGTATCGAAGGAGCCAAACGTCACTAAAATTTTGGCTGAGACTGGGGCCAGAATTGGGCTTGTGTCCTGGGTTCGCAGAAAGTGAAGCCTCCTTGATTTTTCAGGAACAGATAGTTTGATATCTTGGGAATATCTCTGAATTAAGGCATCTGTTGATGTTTTGGCTTAACCTGACTTCATGTTAAAAGCTACCTTGATTAAAGCCTCCCTGGATTTTTCTTCACACATTGTACTGTTCCAACATCTGACCGCCGTGCCTATAGCAAAGGACTGGGGTTTTTTTCCCTGAATAGACAAAGGAAGTGTCTTGCAATAAAGGTTCATCGCCTCTCTGAAAATGAAAGTTTGGCTTTAAACATGGCAAACAAGAAATAATTGATTCCTTGAACCAACAACCTTTAACAGCTCCCACCATGATATCATGTGCTCTTCCTGAGAACCTGCCAGTTTTTCCCTGGCTCCTTTCTAAATGTCCCAGAAGAAAACCACAAACTGAAACATAATGAAGGAAGGCTGTGGTGAAACTCCCCTTTTACCCATTTCCAGAAAAGTGAATTCCTTGGGATCTTCACTAATAATGATATAATCTTAATTCTGCACAAGAATGAATTTCTTCTTACAAAAATAAAGAATGTCTTCTTGTTTCCATTTCTCATCTCCATTCCCCCAACGAAACCAGAAGTTCTCAAAAACCTGATACAGTGGCTCAGAGAGTACAGGTGAGATATTTTGTGGAAAGAGTGATGTTGGGAAAGGATCTGAGAAGAGAGGGAGTCAGAATGAGGGGGTGACTTGACCCAAGGCAACAATAATTCTCCACGGGAAATAGCTTTTGCACAAGCCTGCTGGAACTCTCTCTCATCCAGCAGCACCACACTGACTCTGGAAGCAACCAGTCCCTTGGGAAATCATCACAATGAAGCCAATGGAAATATTGCTGGAGTAAGAACAGCAGACACAGTTCCCAATATTGATTTTGTATTGGCTTTCATGCACCTAAGGCAGCAGATACTTGGAAACCTTTGTAGCAAATTTACCAACGGTTATCCATGAAGCCTTGTAGCATCCTACCATCCCAAGATACACGATTTTTTTTTTTAAGAAGCTGTGTTGCAAATTATAACATTTCTTTCCAGCCTAAAAATGACTGATTGTATCTTTCCTGTGAATTTGGGATTCTTTCACACCTTCCCTCACTTACCTCTACATTCCTAAATGGCTGCACTCTATTTCAGTTTGCTGATTAATATCGTCTATTTTTTTCGGTTTGCCTGCACAAAAGCAGTGTAAATATAACTCCATGCTGAGACATTTAAAGATCCAGGAACCAATTCAGCAAGAAGCTTGCATGTGTCTAAGTATGCTAATCATCCCTGGCTCAAAGTCAATGTTTCACTGCTTTGCTGAATTGAGATGCTAAACGTAATCTTCAGAGGAACTTCCTTGAAGTGCAATGATGTATGT
Source organism: Aptenodytes forsteri (assembly GCF_000699145.1). Classification (NCBI taxonomy): domain Eukaryota; kingdom Metazoa; phylum Chordata; class Aves; order Sphenisciformes; family Spheniscidae; genus Aptenodytes; species Aptenodytes forsteri. The sequence goes on from NW_008795938.1 coordinate 1,258,676, forward strand.
GATCTTCAGAGTCTTACTAACTATGGAGAGCACAGAGACGTAGGCAAGAGCATGGTACAGTACCCCACGCTTTTCCTTGCTAAAGGAGATAGAGGTCTACGCACGATCCATGCAAAGACTTCACAAAAATCAAAGCAAAAGTGACTGTCTCCTACTGAGTGACTTTAAAAGGAGCCTGGTATAAATAAAATGTGACAGTTTGCATTTTTGTCCCAGATTACAGCCTCAAGTTTTCAGAACTTTTTTCCTAACTGATGAACAAGGTTTTCAGATGGGTAAGTTCACAACTCTATTAATCATTGTTATACCTATTTTGCATATGAGTTATTTCCTCTGAATTTGTAACAAGTCATGTCTTCTGCTCTGTGAAAGTATACTCATGAATGCCTCTTTCTGAACACAGAAACCAAATAAATGTTTCTAATCTCAGTAATAGTGAAGTTTTCCCAATGTAAGCCAGCATGTTGAAGCATTAGAAGCTGATGGTCAGCACACATTATAACTTTTATGTAAAAAAAAATTTAAACACTGCCATAATTCCACATTCACAAGGAGAGAAAAAGTATCATTTAATTGTCTCTACATAACAAAGCACACATAAGCAAGCAGCAGATTTACAGCCCAGTTGTTCTCATAACCAATCCCAATTATGATGTGTCTCTGCTCACACTAACAGAAACATCTGCCTAACTGCCTGGGCTAGGGATAGCCACTGCTATCTGACATTCCAGTGGTTTACAAGGACAATGCAGTCACAGCTGCAAGTCTGCCATAAGCAAATAGCTGAATACTCTGCTGAATGTATCACAGTCATTCAGACTGCTGAGATGCTTCTTCCTATCTTTAGTAACAGGCTAAGAGGGATGTTCATCTGAAAGAACCAAGCTTCTGCTACGTATCTTGTAAAATTTGATGGTTTGTTATTTGTTTGTTTGTTTTACCAACTTGGCCTGGCAGAAGTTAAGTTTAACAAGCTAATGAATACTTCTGAATGACCTTCTTTATGTCTTACGCTGATATCTGACAGCAGAATACAAATTCAGAAATATGGAAAAAACCCTTGGGAGAGAGAATCCAAATGGAAAAGCTCACTGCTTTTGCAAAATGTTGCTGCTTGTTCCAGTTGTCCCTCTGCATGGCTTGGTCCACTTGGCTGCTTTCAGCACAGATTAGTGACCTTCAACCCTGACAAATATGTTGCCCTCATGCTTTTATGATCCTCTAATCTCTCAGAAGGTGACAGATTCTGAGATTAGAGTAAATACACCAGGATCCCAGTGGCAGCATAATACAGATGCAGCTGTGATGAATGCCAATTAAAACAGTAGCAGCATGTGACAGCTGTTTGCAATTACTTTTAATTAGCAAGTTTTAAACACTCTGTTATCAGGCTCCTCTTTGAAGTATGCAACTAGAATAGGTCCTGAGTTCATGATTCCTTAGTCCTGTGAGTAGTTTTCTGCTAGAGAATGACTGCATGAAAGGCTTTAGCAGAAAAGCTTTGTATGATCTGCTAGTATTTCCCTGAAAAATGCCTCCTAAAGGATAAAGGAACTTCAGCTATGGAGGGAATTTGGGCACAGGACACTGCCCAGATGAACTGTTAAACACCATTTGCCTACGGTATTCCCCATCACATGTTAAACTTTACCTATAAATATACAAGTTAAACAATACAAGCAGGTTATCTACAATAAAGTTCTGCAAATACCTACCCAAAGAGAAGAAAACTTAAGGTTGCTTTTAAGCCCCATTTGCCGCATCTCAGACCAATTTTAGAAACGGGGTGTCTTCTCTTGCACCCCAGCAAGAGAAGAGCCCCTGCTTAAGACTTGCTTCCATTGTGCAGGGAGGTCTGCCTGAAGCACATGGAGACACGCTGGCTGCACCTATCCCACGAAAATAAACACTGCCAGGGATGCTGCCAGGCCCAACCATTGATGCTATCGCACTGGAAGATCAGTCACTGACGTGCTGGGGCCCATGCCATCCGAGGAAATCCCATCCCCACACGGGTGCAGGAGTCAACAGGGACCAGGAGCCACCCCCAAGGCTATGTGCGTGCAGCCACCCTCTCTGGGAGGGAGTGGGAAGGATGTGGTCAAATAGCAGCACCTGGCCCCCAGGCTAAAGAACAGACCTTGGCACTGGCTCGCAATAATTCTAATAAGCACAGCAATTAGGGCCAGCTTTAACTAGATTGCTTGAGCAATGCAGGTAGTCTGGGCGCCAGCACAGGCTGGGCACCTGAGCAAATCCTCATGGGCCCCAATGGACTTGCACTGCTCAGGGGGATATCTATGCTGCCACATTTTCACTCTGGATCTTACCTAAATTAAGTCTCACCCCTTGCCCACCAGTTAAGTCACCATAATACACATACCATAGGATGCAGGAACGGCAGGTCCAGCGTTGGATGCCAGTGCAGAGCAGAATGGCCACCCATGTCCCCGAAACACATGAATTCATACAAACCTTCATCATCTTAAATCAAAGAAAAGGAATGAATGCTCAAAACTGACTTTCATGCAATGGCCCATCCTGCAGGGACCTCCAGGGATGACCAAGGGCGTCCAACATCACACAGGATCAGGCAGCTGTAGCCCAAAACACAACTGCTTTCCCAGGCGTGCAGCCGCTCGGCGCATTTGCCTGGTACTCGGATGACTTCCAAGGGCACTTGCTTCAACAATAGCGCAATCTCCTGTGTTCCTAATACCAAAGAAACAACTGCTTATTGCCTGAGCAGTCATACTGCGACTAAGAAATCATGTTTCATATTTCAAAGGTAACTTAGAAATTACAATATGGAGCGCTTGACATATTAAGAGATCTATACATCATGTTGACACATATAAACAAAAAATGAGACCATACTGCATAATGTCAAGCAGCTTTTTAGCTTGTTTTAAAAGAGGCAACCTTTACAATGTAAAGACACACTTTAGACTCTGAATGGGTCATTTTTCTCTTTGTTTTTTTCCTGACAGCAGTTCTTTTTTTTCTTCACCAAAAAAAGTTTTATCTCAAGCAGCTCCTAAACACTTGTGCTTAAAACTTCATGATCTCTACAGAAAAATACAATCAATTCTTAAGTTTTTGTAACTTTTATTAGCTTTTAATAGAACTAGGGAAATTTTCCAGCAGCTACTTTAGTTTCCACAAAGCAAGAGTGCACAGGGCTCTCAGTAACCCTCCTTACCAAGAGACTCGCAACGGCAGTGCAGGGAGAGGCAGGTACATTATTTTTGTGATTAAGAACTAGCAGGTTTACTCTCCATTTATTTTGACCATCCTATTAGTGCAGCTAAGACATCTGCATAACATTTCCTTCTGCTATGGTTCACGTGAGCTAAGTAATTCATATGTTAAAACCTGGGCTTTCAGCAGCTTTTAATAGCAAGGAAAAATAAAGTCCTGCAGTATTACAGATACACAATCTCTGTCTTGGCTTCATTACCTGATGTTATTTAAAGAAAATTAGTGGCTTTGCACTGACAAAACCCATGCAAAGGAATAATGCATTGAGCTCATTTTATCCAATATGTGCAGTAACGGTTTAGTTAATGGTCTTTCAGTTAAAATACTAGGACTCCATCTCGCTGCATGTTAACGGGGTAACCAAGACATTCATTTCAACATGTCTCAGCCCCTGACCTCTGATAAAGGCACCATGTTGTATCCATTCCTCTAACATTTCTGCCTGCTCTGTTCAGGCTGGGAGCTGGGAAAGGCTTTTTGTGCATACCGCACTTGGTGTATACAGCACTTCGTGCATATGGCACTTGCATCCATCACCCATCACACAACTACGCGTAAATAACTTCATGGCAGAGGTAGCACAACCTGAACGGTATCACTGAGCCAAATGAACCACTGCTTCTTGTAATGCCTTCTCCTGTCCCCTTCTGGGGTGCACATATATATAAACAGATGCATTTATCAGATGCCTGTGTCTTTATTGTACGGACACCATATACCCTGTTTCTTTGTAACAGATTGTTCTGTCATTGTTCCACCCATTTGTTGTCTGTAAAGAGGCTGCATTTCAGAAACTTTTGTTCCAGGTGCCTATCACTGGATTGTCTGTACTGAAAAAAAGTTCAGATGACTTTTAAGTGACTACTGATGTATAACACTGTTTCAAATTTATAACGGGAGATAACTTCTGGGGAGTATGTTACTCTGCTGTTCTTATGAGAAGTCTCTTTTGTGCAAATTAGTCTTTCCCCAAATGGCACAGTTACAAAAATAGCTAGCCTGAAATTTAAAAAAAAAATCTAATAAAGTAATTCATTCAGACATTATTTCTGAGTTGCAAATCCGTCGTTCCCGTAGAGAGGGGGACATGTTCCCAAGGAAGGCTGCCCCCTTCATCACAAATGCCCCATTTAGTGGAAGATAGTTGTGAAATTTCCCCTCAGCAGGTGGATGACTGCGGTGATGGAAAAGCCATGCTCCCCAATGGGCTTCGCGAGGAGGTTCGTGTTTGTCTCTCCATCTTGTCATCCGATGGAAATTTAGAAGATGCCTCCTGCAGAAATATTTGTCCTGACAGCCTGTCCAGATGACATTAGCAGACCCCTCCAAATTCCCAATAAACACATCTTAAAACCATTCACCACTCTGACTGTGGAGGGCACAGGGATTGCACCTCACTCCCGTTACACCCAGTGAGGTGACTGTGACCCCCTCTACAGACCTGCAGCCCCTGGCCTGAGATCTCCTCCAGAACTGGGTGCTTGGGGGGGTTCTGCACATTTCACACTGATGAAGAGCAAACAAGTGTTGTTGGCGTGCACACACCGGGGTCTGGAGTCCACGCCTGAGGTCCTCATCCTAATTCCTAGCCAAGGGGTGCAGCAAGGGCTGTGCAAAGCCCAGGACAGGCAGCGGGAGCTGGTCCCACTTGCCTCCTGCATCCTCTCACTGTGGGGCCTGGGCTGGTGGGGACATACATGGGGGAATGGAGCAGAGGGGAGGAGAAGGGAAAGAGGGAGGGAGAGGGCGAGGGAAAGGCAGCTCACGGTGCCGCTGGCGGTGCCCGGGTGGGACGAGGCTCGGCCCCGCCACGCCACGCCGGGCCGG
>NW_008795938.1:1266370-1280812 GCF_000699145.1 Aptenodytes forsteri
ACCGGGCGGGGGGCAGCTGTCATCCCCGGGCGGCGGGCATCGGGTGCGTGCCGTGGCTGACTGCGGGCGGGGCGACCGGGGAGCGAGGAGGAGAGAAGAAGAAGGTAAAGGGAGAAGAGAAGGAAAGGGAAGGGAGAAGAGAAAAGAAAGAGGAACAGGAAAAGAAAGAAAAGGAAAAGTAGAGGAGGAGAAGGAAACGAGGAGAGGGAAACGAAGAGAAGGACAGAGAAACAAGAAAGAGGGAAATGAGAAGGAAAGGGAGGGGAAAAGGAGAGGAAAATTAAAGGAAAGGGAGATGGAAACAGAGGAAAGGGAAAAGGAAAGGGGAAAGAGAAAAGGGGAGGAAAAGGGAAATACTGAAACTGGGGGAAAGGGAAACGGGAAGAGAAGGGGGAAAGGAAAGAAGAAAGGGAAAGGGGAAAGGAAGGGGAAAAGGAAGACGATAGGGAAAGGAAGGGTCACAAGTGAAGAGGAAGGGAAAGAGGAAAGAGAAAAGGAGAGGAAAATGAAAGGAAAAGAGAAAGAGGACTGGAAAGGGGATGGGAAAGGGGAAAGGGGAAAAAAAATGAGGAAAGGGAAAAGGAAAGAGAAAAAGGGAAAGGGAAAAGGAGAAGAGAGGGAAAGGGAAAGGAAGGTTTGCCTGTAGCACAACAAACCTGCGCAGCCCTGCACCCCAGATCAGCCTGGTCCACCCTGGCCCAGGCCGGGGACAAGTGCCCTGGTGCTGCCCAGGTGCTGGAGGAGGACAAGCACAAGGTGACCTGCCTGCCAGCACAGGGACACCGTCACACCCCCACATCCCTGGGCACAGGCTCCTGGGACCTGCCTGTCCGCATCCCCCAAAGCAGCTCGCTTGGGCATAGAGGGGCTGGAGGCCATCCTGCGCCTCCCTCTCCCACACCTCTCACTGGGGAGAGCCCATCTCCCTCGCTTTGGGAGGTGATAAGGGTGGGAGGCTGAGCTGGGCACAGGTTTTTTCCCCCTGCTTTGTCCCAGGGCCTGGCCAGGCTGATCTGGGGTGCGAGACTGCCCAGCTTTGTCTCAGGGCTGGCAGGGAGGGGGCAGGACTGGGGGAGCGCAGCAGCTGGGGGGCTAACCCTGCCTCTTCTCTCTGCCAGGGGCCCGTGTTGGAAGGAGATCTAAGATGAAGTTATGGGATGTTGTGGCTGTCTGCGTGGTGCTGCTCAACACGGTCTCCACCTCGCCCCTGCCCACCGGTAAGACGCCTCCCAAGGGGCCCTCTTCAGTGGTAGAGGGGCCTGAAGACGATCTCTCCCCCATCAGCCTGCTGCCTCCCTATGCTGTGCACAGTGACTGTAAGAAACATTCCCCTTTGTAGCCACTGCTGTCTGTCTTGCTAAACCCGCTCCCCTTTGCTCACGCATGAGGGTGAGGAAAGGACCACTCCCCCTTTCTGCCCCCACTTCTCCCCCAGGCAGGGTCACTGGCTCTGGTCTGGCTCCAGCAGCTCCAAACCAAGTCATCTTCCAAAGCTTGGGGTTGGCAATTGCAGTGGCAATGCCCTCCCTTCCCCACCACCTCCAGCCCTACCTTCCTCGCGGTCATAAGATCCTTTTGGTTGAAAAACCTGGAAAGATGGGAAAGTTAGTTGTATGCAGAAGAGCCAAGAGGAGGATCAGGTACATACACCTTGCAGTGCAGGCACTGAAACTCCTTCCACACCGCTCAACCTCCACTCCCTGCTCAGACCTGCCAATGCAATTATTCACTGTCTGTAGTGGGCACAAGTCCTGATGGAGATTGGGCTCCATGGTGGGAGGCACTGTACACATCCTGGAGTGCTGCTGAGTTTCATTAAATCCTCCTTGGATCCTGATCCCGAAATTAGTGTGTCCGCATGGAAATTTACAGAAGAGTAGCAGTGGCAGGGTTAGGAGCTTGGTGCAGAGCGATCCACATGAACCAGCTCACAGTAAGACAGCTTACAATCCGAATGACAGATAATAATAATGCCTTGCTAATAATAGGTCTCCTACAATAGCAGATACAGGATTTTCACAGTGTATGTGAGTGTTACGCTAACTCTGGTGGCTTTTTAAAGTGAGAATTAATATGACTCAGTAAGAAGTGGCAAAATACTCACATGAATTGTGGAGATGTTCACTTAGCAAAGGCACAGATGGAGCTTGGAGGCTGCTCCCTTTGCCCTTGCTCCACCCTCTCTGTTTAGCTCCTTGCGGGATGCAGACAGTATCCAGTAATTGGGATTCATTTTTATCTCCTTATCTGGAGGCATGTCCTTTCCCTGTGCCTGCCACAGCGCCAGCCACAGGCAGCCCCTCTCTGGTTTCTCTGGGAGCAGCCAGGCTAACGCAGCGTGGAGGCACTGAGCAGGGAATCGTGTGCCGTGAATCCCCAACACCCATCTCCTCTTCCACACACACATCTATGTCCTTCCCCATTTAGTCTTCTCTCTTTCCTTTTCTTGCTTGTGTTTCCCCCCTGCTGGAATCTTGCCTAGGCTGCCGCCTCCGCTTGTCCCAGCCTGGGCTCCTGCTGCTTGCAGACCGGCAGCCCCTGACGTCCTTTCAGCCCCTCCATGCAGGGAGGTCGGCCAAAAGTGCTTCCTCCCAGGGCTCCAGCCTGCCAGGGCTGCGAGGCCATCACATGTGGTGATCTTCTCCATGGCGAGCTGTGTGGCGGAATAGGTACTGTCCTACAAAAGGCAGTGATCAGCTTTTCACACCACTGTGCTGGTCCCCTCTGCACAGGCTTGCTGCAGTGCCAGTGGCAAGAAGAGCATTGGGGGGAAAGTGGTGCCAGTCAGTTTGTAGCTCTGGCAGAAGCTGCAGGGTGGGAGAGCATTAATGCTCCATCTTTCCAGGGTGATAGTATTTGTACGATGCCTGCTTTTATCTTGAAACTTACTTCTGGGAATATGGTTCTTGGTGAGATGGTTTCTCCGCAGCAGCTCCAGGGGACAGGCAGCAGTAGTGGTCTTGTCTGTTCCTAGTGTCCAAAACTTCTCATTGTTGCCTCTTTTTTTCCTGTGGATTGAGTAAACAAGAAGTGGGAAGAAAGACAACCTGTGTTTTACCTGTAGTATCAATAGACAGTCTCTTCCAGATATCTCTGTTTCCAGGGTACAGACATAGGCTTTGCCAAGCAGAGCTGGGTTGCAGGTTATTGCCCAGGACAGTCATTTGAGAAAGGACTGATAGTTTGATCTCAATCTCTTAACTCTGCGGATCACAAGTAGGCGGCCCTGGCTGCAAGGGGAAAGTAAGCAGTGCTGTTCTTCACAACAGAAATTGGGGAAAACCCGGGGAGTTCCTGTGGTCTTTGCATGGCAGCGGTTTACGCAGCACCCGTGCCCAAAAGTCAAAAACTCTCCACTATGTTGCTAAGTCGGATGAGTCAAGGGAGACCTGCAGAAAGGTGGCTGTAAGAGGGCAGTGAAATACTTTGATCCACTTTTATGCCTTTTTTAGTTGATTTAGAAGTGTGTGGCGTCTGGAGAGCAGTCTGCAAACACAGAGCCCATGAGGCTGATCCTATCCGGGCACATCGCTGCCTTCCCACCGCAGCAGCACATTGTTTGAGTCACCACCATCAGTGTCTTTGACATACTTGTTTCTCTCCACTTACCATTTGGTGGCACGCACACTTCAACACAAGAAAGACATATAACGATGTACACAAGAGGAGTCACGTCTACACCATGTAGACTTCCCTCTCCTCTTCGAGGTTTCTCTTGCAAGCAGAGGGCAGTGTGCCACGAGCATGCAGGCTGGCTTGCAGCTCCCCGGCTCATCTGCTGGTGGACCTGCCGTGTATTAATATCTCTCTGGATACTGTTGGTCAGCTGCTTTGCCAAGGGCCTTTGCAGGAGGCAGCTCACAAAGCGGTGGGAGTGCTGTCGTCACTCACATTGGCTCATCTGCGTAGGGCAGTGTGTGGGCGCTGAGCAGGACTGGGTGCTGTGTGCGTTCAAAGAGGGGTGCACTGCTCTCCCCTAAAGCAATCCCTGTGCAGGCTGGGTGGGGAGTAGCAGTTGCACTCCAAGGTGTGCATTGCTCTTACTCCAGAGAGGTCGGGTCTCCCATACACCGCTTGCAGCAGGGGTTAGCAGGGTTTTGAGATCAAGTCCTGCTCCTAAGGGCAGGCCAAACACCTTGCTGGAGCACAGATCTGTTTTCCCAGGCCCCTGACACCTTTTTGTGTTCTCATTTGATGGGATTGCTTTCTCTTCAGAGTGCTCTGAGGTCACCTGATGTTACCCCCTCCCTTTCAGATTGGGTCGAAACCTTCCTTCGTTGCAGCCTACAGGCAAGGTCCTAACCCCCTGAGCTGATCAGGTGTAATGTGCTGACCTTTGCTGTTCAGGGCGGTAATTAGAGATGGCAGAGGGTGTTGGCAATCGCAGTCTTCTGCATTTTTTAGTGGACTGGAGGCTGGAGTGAGACTAGCCTCCATAAATGCAGTACATTTGAGATGAATCCAGTGTTTATAGGTGTTTTAGGCATCAGTGTTCATGGGATAGCTTATTTCACACAAAGAAGAGCACCTGTAGAGTTTGTAAGGTTAGAAAACCCTTTCTTTGTTTCCCTTATGCTACAGTCTGCTGGGGGAAGGGCATAATTAGCTTAAATAGCAACTGCGAACAGAACAAATATAAACCAAATTACTATAAACTAAATACTAAGTCAGCAGCTTCAGAAGCATGACAGTGCAGAGGGAGCCAAACACTTGGTTTGGCTTATACGCAGTTCCCAGCGAATACGTGTTGCAACTGCTCGCTGCTGTGTGGCCCTAATCAACATGTATGTGAGGACTAGAGTATCCTAAGATCCAGGATATGATATATAGTCTCTTGATCAAGTGAGCATCTTTAGTAAGAACTAGTGGTAAGCATGTAGAATTAAATGAAAAATCTCACCATGGGCTTTTCCCTCCTAACAGGAGGAAAAGGTGTTTTTTTGCATTGTAACATCTGCGTTACTTTATGGCCGCTGGATGGTCATTTGTTGTTGGAGCTCCTTTGGTATGTTTGTTATGCCATAACACACCATGGTATGTGTGCATTAAAAATTCTTCATACCCCTGCTGAGGGATATCTGATGTTAAGTTACTGCATTTAGCTGCAACATTATCAACTAATATGGAAAGTATCTAGAATAAACAGTGATACTGAGGACTCTTTAAGGCAAAAACAGTATTAAACTATACTTCCAACTGAATACATTTCCTTCCCTACAATATTTATTAGGCACATTCAGTGTTGCAAACCAGAACTCTCATGTTTCTGTCCTGACTTTCCTGCTCAACACACTTATAGTGTGGCATAGGTGCTTTGGTCTAAGATGCCCAGAAGCTACAGAGGTAACCTGCCCATGCACAGTAAATTCAATGCATCGGAGAGGTATCTGCCACACTGAGCAGGTGCCACACTGCATCATTTGATCTATGTGTATCCAGTACAGCCAGTGCATTCAGCCAGTGTCAGACCGAGTGTGCCTGTGTCCCTGGGCCAGCATATATATCAGAATCATAGAATCATAGAATAGTTTGGGTTGGAAGGGACCTTTAAAGGTCATCTAGTCCAACCCCCCTGCCGTGGGCCGGGACATCTTCAACTAGATCAGGTTATATAGTAAAGTTTGTTTGCATGAGCATGCCCAGGTTGTCTAGACATTTAGAAATCTCAAGCACTCAAGTTTGCCCATTCGTGGGCCAAATTCTAGAAAAAGAAAGAACAGGACACATCTGGTTAAATCCAGATGCATGTAGCCCTAGAAGCTGATTTCTCTGCAGTCTCAGGTGTAAATACTGAATATACTCCTGTGAAGGGTGTTCTGGGACTTAAGGAGGAAAGGGCTGAAATGCAAGAGAATATGGTTTTATTCTCATTTTAAGAGTTATCCTTTGTTTAAAGTTTTATGTCTTTGCTGCTTTTCAATTTAGGGACCTGAAAAATTTCCCAGTGGAAGTGTGGATCCTTTTAGATGTTTTGCAGGTGAGGGTTGCTAGATAACATACCTGAACATGCTTTTCTTGGTCACCTTTCATAGGCATCTTCAATATATTTTAGAAATCCCTGTATTCAGGGTCTGCAGATGACAAGCTGCAAAACCCTTCCTGAAAGGCTGAAGAATTCAGCTGTGTAGTGACTATGAATTGATGGGGGAGGCATTAGTTGTCCACTAGATGAGGATCCTCAGATTGATAGGTCGCAATGTCTTTGTAAATTACACTGTTCCTGATTAGGACTGCATAAAGTAGGTTTAAAATATTTAAAGTTACAGAGGCTGAGAGAAGCCATTGGGGTCATTGAGTCCCATCCCCCCAACTGCAGATGATCAGGGATGGACATCTAGTGCAAATATCCAGTCTTCATCCCCACACACACACACTATCAAGCAACTGCAACTTCAAACTTGTAGTACATAGGCCAAACCCCACATAACTACACTTGTTGTGGATTCTCATATTTCTGAGGTAATAAGTTAATGACAAGTAATAAATGAGGAATACTAAATATTGCAGCATAACCATGTTCAGGATCATCAGACATCTAAATAGGCCACTGCCTTGTTAGTGCTGGTAGAGTAGTTGACACTGCAGAATGGTCATTTTTGACAAAACCAGCTGTAGTTTCTGATCACGTAATATTTGGTAAGGGGAACCAAAGGAAAGATTTCAATGATTCTTGGAAATCCAGTCCCGATTACAAAGAGAAGAAAGAAAATAGAATGAAAAAGATTTGAGACAGGTACAAACAAAGCATTAAGACACAAAATATACATTAGAGTATGTCTGGTTTTAAGATCAAGGACAGAAAATTAATTATGTGAGGCATTTCAAACATCAGCATTCTTTTTAAGGAATAAAGCTACATTGTATGACTTAGCAGGTATTTAGGCTGTATGTATTGGTACAGCACTTAAACTGGAACCTGCAGGTAATTTTCTTTGAAGTCAGTGGGACTTGTACAAATGCTTTAATGATTATTGAACAGGACTAGTCTTCAAAAGAAGCACACACTGAAATCAAAATACTTGTTTTCCTGCATTGGGGCCAGGCAGTGTTACAGCAGTATCCCAAAACTTCTCAGATGGCCACATTTTTAGAGGCAAGCTGGTCGTATCCCCTTTAAGTAATAAGCAACATACAAACATCTGGACTACCTCTGCTCCCATCCCAAGCGTGTAAGATTTCTTTGGCAAAACCAGCTATTACTCAGGAAATTTCTGACAGGGAGGTGTGGATCCAGTGTAGCGGCTGGGAAGGAGCTTGCTCTTCTGAGCACACACCAGTGCCATCTGGCAGGCCGTGGTCCACACATCCCAACATGAAACCTTCTGCAGCGGAGCACGTAGCACCTGCCCTAGAGCCAGGGAGTGATTATTACAATAATACCATTTTCCAAAGTGCAATATTAAAACTTTTTGTATCGTTCCTATTGTAAACCCATTGAAATGCAGGTAGTGAAAGGCAACAATGGAAGAACACAAATAATTTATAGGTTAGATCAAAATCTGATAGCAGGAGAGATTGCCACAGGAGGGGCATCAGCCAAGGTTTTGCCCAGGTGACTCTGCTTTACTGTCCCCAGGGAAGAGACTGGGGTAGGGTCCCTTCCTGCTGCTTTGTTGCCTGTGCTTGTTCCTTGGGAACACCCCTAAAATGCGAAGGGAGATGCAGCGTAAGAGCACAGGCAGCCCGGGAACAGTTGCTGTTATTTATTTAGGAATGCTGTTCCCATTCAGTGAGCTGGTGCTAGAGTGGGACTGGGTGACCGATGTGGGGTTTTACCGATGTCATGCGAGGGCTGGGCTGGATCCCTTTTGCACCAGGGATGCCAAAGAGAATTTCTTTTTATTACCGACAGTATTTCCTCCATTACAGTCTCAGTGCTGTGCCTGTTAGCTGACTGCATGTGTTCTTGCTACTGGAGGTCACAGGTTTCAGGTCCCACTCATACATACTCATTTGAGGCTCTCGCAGGGTTGGGACAGAACCAAATATTAAGCGTAAACCCAGGTTTTACTGTGAAGCTGGATATTTACTCAGCATGGTACGGATTTGGAGGGGTACAAGGCCTTAGTGAGGAGACAACAGGCAGGTATGTGCCTTGCCCAGGTTTGGGTCCTGCTCCATCACTGGCTTCAGGCAAGGCACTGCCACTTTTTTCCCCTTTTACACTCTTTATGCCATAACTTCTTCAGATGCAGAGACTGCTTCGTGGGTGCTTGAGTACCCACACAGCCTCATACAATAAGGCCCTAGTGCAGACGGGCTCCTGGCAGCTGCTGCAGGAGCTGTCACAAAACCTCAAGAGCGACCGCTGAAAAGCTGTCTGCTCCTCAGTGCCTCAGAGCTGGTTTTTCAAAGCTCTGAATCAGAGGCAAGACCACATCCTCCTGCTGCTCCTTTGCTGCTTGACTGCCAGATGAGACACTCCTTTACCCACCCCAGAGAGGCCAGAGGAGGGGCCCGGCCCTGGGTGCCAGCCCAGAGTTGGGCAGGATCTTGGGAACAACCCCGCCTGGACTGGATGAGGAACAAGAAACTCTTGTGGACAGGTCAGCTCGCAAGGCAGCTTCCTTTACTTCACCCAGTTCATCTGACCTTGCTGTTTTCCCCTGCTCTCAGGGAATTCCCCCAGCTGGCAGCAATTACAACGGTCCTGTTGTTTCTCCCCTTTCTTCTCCTGGTGGGAACCAGCGTTTCATACCTGTGAGAAAGCAAGCAAAGGATGCAAGGGGAGGCACTGCCAAGCACGGCAGTGTGAAAATACAAAGTACTCTGCAGCAGATTTGCCATTATGACCAACACATTGGAAGTGGCAGGGTTAGCTAGTGAGCCACAAACACAAAACTTGGCTGCTCCATCAGGAGCAAGCACACCAGGAAGGTTAACCCTGTGCCTTTTTCCAGTGCTGCCTTATTGTACCTGGCTGGTGTGAGCGGCCCCGGAGTCATCCTCCAGGTTACTTAGCACTTTACCTAGATGAGAGACAAGTGACACCAGTGTGAAGCTCCATTTCTAAAGGCTCTCTGAGTCGGAGAGGAGGACGCAGCATGTCCTGGGAGCTGGCAAGGCAGGGAGTGAGGTAGTGAACCAGAACTGTATTAAACATTTAAAGATGAGCTGACTCTGGTGTGTTTGATGCTCTGTTTCCTAATGGACACAACTGACTGGTTTCCATTTCATTCTTAGCCCCACAGATTTTCATGCAAGGCATGAAAGCAAAGTCATGCCTCAGAGAGGTGATACTTTAATTGTTTAAATCCTGAAAAACTTTCAGCATAATATTTTTAACACCTGCCTTTGCTTTGATGCCTGCATGATAGGCTTTGTTCTTCATGAAAAATATTTCATTTTCAATAAAATAAATGGTTTATCCCCACCACAGTTGATGCTTTTTTACTTCGCAAAGCAGAATGATCATCACATTAGTAATTTTAACCTAGCTAAGGTTGCACTTCTACAAACAGCTTACTCCAAGGGTCTCCTAAAGTACGTCTTTGTGGTGTGAGGTGGAGGGATTCTGTGTTCGGACAGGGCACGTCCACTATAGTAAACACCTGAAAACACTACTGCTAAGTAAGCTAAATACAAAAATAATTAATGAATAAATAGTATACCAGAGTAATCTTCATAAGCAGCAAAAAAAATGAGGATGATTCGTTGCAGTCACTGTTAGAGGCACATTACTTGTCTATTTCCCACTAGCAAATGATCGAAGAAGAAATGTCTTTGTGAGTATAACTTTGGAGGAAACTTAAAAAATAACCAGGAAAGAAGGGAAATTAAAGTATTTTAGTTATGAAGGGCCCAGATTAAAGTACCAGAACTGTTTTTGAAAAAGGGCCATTTGATCATAACACAGATCTGGATCTGAATTTTCTAAATAATGCTTACCTTTATAATGCGCTCGATTAACCCCCTTGAACTTTGAAATCGTGCTTTAAACTAGAGTCTGAATGCTGCTGTTTGAACTTCTCTGATTGAAAGACAGCTGTGCTTATGTGAAATATCCTGGTAATTTTATTCAATGTTTGGGCTGACATTTTGATGTAGTAGCTATACACTGCCACAAATGCATGCATAAAAGCTACAATGTAAAACAAAACCTAATTTTATCATTTTTAGTATACCTTGTGACTTCTATTACATCACTTTAACTCAGGATATGCAAAGTGCCAAATGACACTGCAGTGATGTGATTACATTTTCCTGAGATCTTTATAGGAAACTATTCCATAAAGTACAAACAGTTTCAAATAACTTAAAACGTCAAGTTTTATGAGATTTAAAAAAAAAGGAAAACCCATTTATATAAATTATTATTTTGCAATTAATAGAATTAAATTCTATTTCTTGTAAACTATAATAAACAGCGTGGTCAGAAGAGACTGTAGTTAGCCTTTTAAATCCATAACCAGGCACCAAAATGAGTAACTGGATTTTTTTCTCAAAAGCTGAAGATCCATCTGTTCCCACTGAAATCAATTTGTGGTCAGGTACAAACTGAGGGTTTCTCGCTCTACCATGCTGGGTTACTGCCACTGCGGGGGAATATTTGGCTTTAAAATAAATCTGTTGCTAGTGAAATCAAAGGAATAGTTTTACAAAATGTAATCATGTTCACATTTGAACAGACAGAAATAAATTGTACATTTTTCCTTAATGGAGACTGTTTTCTTGAGAATGTGACAAGTTTGGTTTGGATATTCATTTAAACCTATTTTATGTAGAAGTCTACCTGAACACTGTATAATTTATTCTTCTGAAAAGCGCAGGCATCAGATCCCAGCCCTGCTGGCACGCCGTGTCTCTAATTAATTGGAAGTACAAGGCAGGCTCTGGGGGTTTGCGGCGGGGAAGATGCCCGGAGGAAGGCATGTTTCCCTGCGTGCCCAAAGCAGAGCTCTGGGGTGGCTTTCTGCAGAGGCCAGTGGGGAGCACCACAGGTGTTTGGCTGCAGGATCCTGCACCCGTACGCACTGCCAGCTCTTGCAGTGCCCAGGGGACAGGGACTCTGCTCGGGGACGGGCAGGTCAAAGCTTCAGGTTCCAGAGAGCAGCAGTGAGGCGAGAATTTCAGTTTGCATTCAAGAGGGACATTCCTAACCCGAGAGGTTGGGTCAAAACTATGATCTGGTGTGCCCTAAAGGTTCAGAAAGCAAGCAAACAGCTTGCAAACAGCAAGCAGAAGATGCAAATATTCTTGGGTTTTTAATTAGCATTTTAAATAAGTCTCATTTCTTCTTCTTTTGTTTGACTTCTGGAGTTCTGGATATTTGGTGTTCACCAACTCTGCCCCCAGCCTGGTCATTCTTGTAGATTCCCATGTGCACCAAGCCTGTGATGTTTCATTCTTTCCTTCTTTGCTTTTTTTATTCATTCTCTGGTCATGTGAGAAACAGGGCAGATCAAGAGCCCTGGTTCAGCTGGACATGGGAGACAGAGAAGGTGCCCAGAGGCAGACTGGCACATGGGCTGCCATACATACCCCCCACTCTTGATACTCCAGCGCCTGAAAGCAGACTCATGCTCTAGTTGCCACAAGAGGAAAAGGCTCTGCCTGTTCCTGCCTGGGTGGTCAGGTCCTTGGCACGGCACTGAAGGAGGGAGCACGGAAGGGAGATGCAGGAGAGGGAGATGAGTGGGAGGAGGACAGACGTGCTGACCGCAGCTCCCGCAGGTACCGCTGCCTGCCCCACGCTCCTGCCGGTGGGGCACTAGGCAGAGGCGATGCAAAAATGCGTGCACATGCCCACGTGCAGACTGCCTTCGAGGGATTTCCCCAGGGAGTTGGACAGTCAGGAAACAGCTTTCAGAAACGTGACATAAAACCCAAACGAAACCTCGTGACTTTGCACCAGTCTTGTGAGGTTCATGGCACCATAGTCTAAGTGGTGGGGCTCAGCCCATCACACTGCCCCAGTGGGGTCTGTGAGCCTTTTTCCCATGCTGTGAACAAGATACACAGAGGCCCTGTGTTCCCTGAGGGAGGATTTTACATTTCCAGGACATATGGTCCTTTCCCTCAGAAAACACCTGCTTTGAGGTGCATCACGTGTGATCCAACCTTCACTAACCTATATTGAGCACGTGCTGTTGTGGGCTATCCCATCCTGTCCTATCCTGTCCCATCCCACCCCATCCTGTCCTCTCCTAGGTGGCTTTGGATGTTTAAATTCTAATTCCTTCACACCCTGGAGGCTGGGACTAGGGATTACTGCTCAGAGATCTTTACTGCTTTTATTGCTGTAGTATCTGAGCATTTTCTGCTGGCACTTTATACAGTGTGACAGGCATCTGTCATGTGTTTGTTCTCTCAGCTTTTCCACCAGAAGGCAAGTGTTGTCAGTAAACTAGTTTGTTTTGAAAAAATATGTGTGTGTATAATTAGATATATTTGTATGTGTGTATGTGCAAATACAACACATATATATACATATACACACATGCAAACTGTGTATGTCACATGAAGGGATAATAATATGTGCTTCTCCCAGGGGTGTGAAATCCCCACGGAAAGCTCTGTCTGCTGCACAGTCAAGTCAGCACAGTCCATGCAGTATCAGAGAAGCAACGCTGCCAGGCTGTTGACCTTCGTTCTGAGACTAAACATTTTCTAAACAGTGTTGGAGACAGAGGGGTAACTAAGTACCCTTCAATCAAGTGGCTTTATTCAGGTTACAAACCAGCACTCGATGCCAAGGCAGACCCTATGAGTCCGGTGGTGTTCCCTGGCCACGTAGCTTGGCTCAGCACCCCCTTTGCACCCAGCAGCACTTACCACAGTGCAGAGACCAAACAAGTGCTCGGCACATGGTGGCTGTGGTGCAGAGAGGTCTCGGCATCCCTGGAGCACATCTACCAAGTGCCCATCAGGATGGGGTGGTCCTGCTGTCAGTCTTCTCCACCTTCCCTTCTGTCCATTAGTTACATCTTTAGTCCTTGGTCAGTGGTTATTGCTTATTAATGTATGATGTCTGGTGGTAGCTTCCTTAGCACTTACCTCTAGTGCCTAGTTTCAACCCATCACACCTGGTGTTACTGCTGGCATTTCCACTTGGTTGCCCAGGGTCCTACTTCAACACTTTTTTACAACATTTTGTTTTGGGCTCTCAGGCTTCGCACCCATACTTACTGGACAGCTGAATATTCTTACTGAGTCATGACTGTCGCCTTGGCATAGACTACTAAGGCAACTCTCACTTCACTTCTGGCTGTCAAGGTTTCCTTCAAACCCCTGCGAGCCACTCCTAGTGACTGTTTGTAGTCACGCTGATGACTATGCTTTGTTAAGTAGCAGAAAATTAGCACCAAGCCACATCAGATGTGTATGAGCCCCATTGCTTGGGTCCATGGTTCAGTGGCTGCTGGGTCCAGCTGTGCTTGATGCAGTACTGAGAGCACAGGCCCACACCGCTGATTGTGTGTTGAAACTTGGCTTTGTGGGATTGTATAATAATTCAGAGTTGTACCGCCTAGAGGCTGGCTGATCGCAGGGATTGGACGTGTTCCTTGAACAGTGCTAAATTATGGAAGCAAAATTGGGGTACATTGGCAGTCCAGTTGGAAGCTGTCAAAAAGAGCATTGTTGCATTGATCATGACTAGTTTGGGGCTCCACAGGCAGCGGGTGTTGCTGCTTACAGCAACTTGCAAGGACACACTGAGTAGCCCAGTAATGCAGCTGCCATTGTATTAATGTGGTGTACCCACATAACCGCGTAACAGCATGTGTGGTTGTAGGTGGGCAGACACTGACCAGGGTCAATAGGTCCAGCACATTTTCTTGAGGGGGGCTCTGTGCCCACTGTTCCCACCGGTTCCCTAGTATCACCCATATGCCTTGTGTCCCCTCCAGTGATGTAATTGCCAAATACTGGGGGTCACTGCAGGAGTCCTCTCAACAGATTCGGATATCTGCTTGGGATATTTTCCAATCCCCTGGGCTGAAGGGGATGTCCACCCTGGGGACAGAAAATTTGCATTCATCTTACTCATAGTGCTGGCATCCCTCCCAGTGAGTCTCCCAGGTGGCCTGATGTTGCAATAGGGGATGAGCTGAGCAGGGATCCCTGGCTCCATGGGATGTATCGGCCATACACACCTCACCCCAGGTTGCATCTTGGAGCACTTCTTGCATGGTTTGTGTTAGAGCCTCAGTGAGATTAGCAGGATCAGTCATGCTGCTTATTGCCCCATTTTCTGGCTGCAGCAAGTCCATGTGTGTAGGTAGGGCTTCTCCAGTTGGATATGCTGTTCGCTTGATTACTTGATCTACTTTTGCCCTATTGCTTTCACCTTCTGCAGTGTTGACACCCCATGCCTGCGTTAGCAGCGTTGCATAGAGTTCTTCTATGGTGTGTTTCCTCCACCTTAAATATCATAGGCCACTTGCAGCGCAGAAGGCTCTCAACAACATTAGAATCATAGAATAGTTTAGGTTGGAAGGG
>NW_008795938.1:1281643-1331739 GCF_000699145.1 Aptenodytes forsteri
GTGTAGATGAGGCACTTAGGGATATGGTAGTGGGCATGGTGGTCCCCCTTTTCTTTCCAGAGAGGGCCCTTGTCTTCCTTTTATCCCTGATGTACCTATAGAATCTTTCCTTGTTGCCCTTGATGTCCCTGGCCAGATTTAATTCTATTAGGGCTTTAGCTTTCCTAACCTGATCTTTGGCTGCTCGGACAATTTCTCTGTATTCCTCGCAGGCTACCTGTCCTTCCTTCCACCCTCTGTAGGCTTCCTTTAGCTGCCTTGGTGCAGTTGGGGTAGTGATCACGCATGAATCACGATAAATGTTAGTGTGGGCTCTGAGCAGGGACACAGTCCACAACATGGGCCTTTCCTCCTCTTTATCTACCCTCCAGGGCATACTTGGATTGGCTTGGGCAGGACAGTGCTTGAACCCTATAACTGTCTGATTAATATTTAACCAAAGTAGATTCCTGCATATAGCACTGCCACAGGGGTAGGTGATATTTTTGCACCTGAATTGCAAGCAGTTTAAAAATTATGTGCCTAGCTGGGTTGTTATCTCTTCAGGTAATCCACAGTTTTGTTTCTCCCTTCTTAGGTGGGGGACACTTACTCGCCTCGCTGCACTGGCAGTGTACCAGGCTTGGGATAAGTATGAGGCTGAAGGTTGCAGATAAGAATTTCCACGTATAAGTTGGGTTTCCTTCTAATGACCTCCCATTCCCTTCGTGGTGGTTGACCAGTGCATGAATTCCGTTAAACCGTAGTGTGCTTCCCTGATGGTTGTATTTCACTCTCCATAGCCAACATCTCATTGCATCATACTGTTGCTACAAGGGTTGGGCCAGGAGTATGTGACAGAAGTGTGGGCTGGGGTAGTCACAGTAGTATGAGAGGGGTAATTTGAAGGTGAGAGTGGAGAATGGCACAGCTAGAGCCATCTCCTCAGAGCCACATCCTTCTCTTATTGGGTTATAAGCTAAGAAACGGAGTTTCTGTGCAAGAAACCTAGAAACCACCCAGTCCCACAGCAACAAGTGCCTCCTCCCAAACCCCTCTCCATCTGTATCTGTGCCAGGGCCAAGCTTGTATGTCAGCAATGGGGGCTATGCCAGCTCCACGTGGGTCAACTTGCTTGACCCAGTCTAGCAAGGTGTCTACCCCTTCTTGCTTTTAAGGAGTGTAGCCCACCCATCGCCTTGACCTGGACCTTGCTACTACCCTACAGTAGGGCAGTATTCGTATGGTGTAGGCAGACCAGCCTGTCCTGCAGCAGAGCTGGGTGGTGCATCCAATGGACACATCTAGCCAAGCTACTCCCCCTCTAGTAGGTATGGCTCATAGTGGGTATTTTGGTACCTGCTACAGAGGTAATGACAGAGGAGTGCAAGAAGGGTGTATTTACCATTGGTGTCACAGGAATATGGGGCTTGGTGCAGGGTCCTGCCTTGTTCAGGTCCCATATAGCTGTATAGATAGCAGTCGTCTCTCCTTCGTGTCTTTTGACAGTCACTGGTCTGCGAGATTGTTGCCTTTAGCATGGATATCTGTAAAACAAAGTGTAATTCACTATTCCGAGTCCCAGACTCTACAGTTTATAGCATCCCACTTCCCATGTGCCACCCTCATCATGTGAAGGTACAAGATTGCCTGCCTTCATTACTCTTTTACCAGTCTATACTATTTTGCTGGAGCCATCCATGAAAAACTGTATAGTTCTGATCCATCACTATTTTGTCATGGAGGGGGGTCTCTAGGATGTGGCTGCTTCGGGGAGGGGTCCATGTTCCTCCTTACGTGCAGATGCACTGTGTTTCAGCAGGTTTTGCACTAACAGAGTTAAGCTCCTGCTGCCCCCGTCTCCTCTGTATTTGATGATTCTGTTGGGGATATGAAGGTGCACCTTCGCTAGGCAATGGGAGGCAGCCTCATGTCTTCCTCTCTCAACAGAGTCCATGCCACGGCGTGTGGGTGGGGTACAGGCACTGCCTGGTCTCCCATCAGGGCTCCTGTTTGTTACAGTGCTCATTAGGGAAATGTGGCGCTGAGCCTTTGCCAAAGGAGCTGTTCCTATCTCAGCACCTGACCAGGTGAGAGCCTTTGTGGCTCAGTGGAGGTACCAACCCCTGGCCAGGTGCGCTGCATTGGGTATCGTCTTTCCCAATGTTTGCAGTTCCTGGGATATTTGTAGGGGTCCTTCTGGAGGTGGAGCTCCCATACATGCAGGGTCGGGTGCGTGACACTGGTCTGTTACGTGTGTGGGCACTTAGGAGTTAAGTACAGAAAGAAGCAACCTCTTAGGTCTTACTGCAAAGGAAGTGAGTCCTCAAGTCTTGATTTTTTGCACAATGAATGAGAAAAATGCAATGTAGTTTATGTGTTTAAGAGACAATCATTAATAATACAACATAAGGGCACCTACACACAGGCAGCCTGACCCTCCATTAAATCACTGTATTCACTAAAGCAGATCCCATTGAGGGATTTAGTCCATGAGAAGTTTAAAGATTTCAAAATGCGATTTTTTTCCAAATCATGCTGAAATGCTGAAATCTGAGAACATTTCAGAACACGTTCAATTTCACCCTCCTTGAAGAGGTTCATTCTGCTAGTATCAAAACGTTTCATTGACTTCAACATTTAATTTACTTGAATAATTTATCACTGGTATATATCAAGTGAAAAATGAAATAGGTATTTTAACTTCATAAAAAGAAAATGCATTAATAACATTTGCTGTGAAAATTAACATAATACTTCTATTCTGACCTACTTCTACTCAGGCTAATCAGCATCTTGTGATACAAAATACTTCCATGAGAATTTTTTCAAAAGCTCTGATAATAATTATCCCCTAGAAGCAGTAAAAAAAGCAGGCATTCAGCCAGGAATAATAGCTCAGGCTGCTACCCCAGGAAATTCCTCCAGAAACCTTATCGATAGGTGGCTTTGGTAATACTAACCACTGCTGGTGTGAAAAGACAATAATTAACAATTATAATCACAAAATTGCTTTAAAAAAACCTCGTCCTTTTGCTACTTTGCTGGGAAAAGCCTGTATAACTTCTCTACAGTAGCTTCATCCACCCATTAACTAATATCTGTATCATGACATGCTTTTCCTTCCCTCGATTTTGACAGGGCTCATTCAATATTGAAAGATGTGCTGGAGTGCTACAGCATCAGCATCCACCTACAGAGATACATACATATCTCATTTATTTTTCGCCAAATGAGTTTCCATGATGATCTAAACCATTCAAAATTCTCCCTGATTTCTGAGGGTCCTGGGTGCACGCTCTGAAGCGATGAGCAGAGCAGCTTGCATGTGTCTAATGTTTTTGAGCCACAAATGGGCAAACTTAATGACAACTGACGTGTGACAAAGCTTTTTCTCTCTTTCCCAAACAGCTAATATGCCCGAGGACTATCCAGATCAGTTTGATGAGGTAGTGGACTTTATTCAAGCCACCATTAAAAGACTGAGGAGGTCGCCGGATAAACAGACTCCGATTTTTTCTAGGCGGGAGAGAAACCGGCAAAACGCAGCCACAAACATAGAGAATTCCAGCAAAAAGGGAAGGAGGAATCAAAAGGGCAAAAATCGAGGATGTGTCTTAACAGAAATACATTTAAATGTGACTGACTTGGATTTGGGATATGAAACCAAAGAAGAGCTAATTTTCCGGTATTGCAGTGGATCTTGTGATGCAGCCGAGACCACCTATGACAAAATTTTAAAAAACTTGACGAAAAAGAAAAAACTAGTCACTGACAAAGTGAGGCAAGCTTGTTGCAGACCCACAGCCTTTGATGATGACCTGTCCTTTTTGGACGATAACCTGGTTTACCACATACTGAAAAAACATTCCGCAAAAAGGTGTGGATGCGTCTGACAGCTGCACGCCAGAGGCGGCGCCAGTTTTGCATTCCTGCTACGATGCAAAGAGAGGGACCAAGGTTCCTGGGGAAGTGTCTGCTCAGAGCGGAGAAAAGAGGACCAAGAATGCTGGACGAGGAGTCGTGAGAGCCCGGGGGGGGCGCGAGGCGGTGTAGGAGGATGGAGGCTTTTGACATCCTATGGGAAAGTAAATAAAAGCTGAGGTGGAGATGCCGACGGCTGGATGGCGTGCGTGCTCCCTTTCCCGTTTGACACAGTCCACCGTCAGTGAGACTTGGATCCATGAGGAATGTGCTTAAAAACACAACCTTGCCATACCACGCTATGTTGTAGTTATACCATCCGTGCCAGGAAGCTTAGCTGAGAAGTAGCTTAGGAGTATCTTACTCATCCTCTGTGCCCTTTACCGAAAGACACGTTATGCTACTGCTGGAAGGGCAGTTCCTAAGCACTTCGGACAACTTCTAAGCTATAATAAGATTAACCTCATAAGTAAGATGATATTGGGCAAATACCAAAATTCCTAGGCTCAAGTTCTCTAGGGCCAGTATCGATATGAAGTAAAACAGTTCCACTTACTGGTTAAGTGTGGTTACTTCCATCTTGTGTTTCTTCAAAATGAGTGTAGGATTTCATTCTTCTGCTACCTATGAAAACAAGTTGAGTTTTTAAGCACTTCTTCCTAGTATAGTAAGAGAAATAACAAGCCCGGCCTACACAAAACGTGTTTCTTTTGGTTTACAAAGGACTAACGTCACTTGCGTAACTCCATTTCTGTTTGGTCATTGTGAGTGAGCAGAGACTACTTGATGCAATGCATCCATTCAGAGACATAAATATACAGAAGATATTTATTGAGATTAAGTTATTGTTATTTATTACAATTCAGTAATGAGTCTCCTTTCCTTATTTATTGAAGTTTCTTTTCAAAGGTGCCAAAGTAGAAGGTGCTTGGAAGATACAGAGAGACAAAGAAGTTGGGAACAACGGTCCATGGTTTTGATTGAAAGTGTTAATTTGAATGCAAAAAATCACTTACTTTACCTTTTTTTCTATTAAACAAAATCCTGATTATGTTCACAAAATGTAGTGCCGAAGCCTGCAGCCCTTTCTCCTGTTCACTAATACTTCTGAAAATTACTGCAGTCATACATGCGCAGGAGCAGCAATGGCTCTGGACAAGTGAGGCTCGCAGGACTTGGCTCAACATTAGCAATTTGTTAGAAAAACTAATTCTAGTCATATTTTAAATATAGCCACATTTTTTCTCACACTTTTTGCCAGCTGACCTCATGTAACTATTGACAAATGGAAAATAATCACATTTAGCCTTATAATTTCTTGTTATATTTATTTAAGCTTTTCCTTCCATATTTCCATATAGAAGAGGTTAAATCCCTCTCACTAGTTAGCCCTGGATTTAATGTAGCCTGCAGGTAAACAATTGTGTTAAATAACCAAAGTGTTTTGTATAATTTGCTGAATCGTTACAGGATCTTACCCACGCAGCAGAACAGTCTGAGTGTCCTTAGGATGAGGGAGGTTGTACAGCAAAGGTGTTCATACCTGACCGCTAACACAAGCTCTCGTTCTGGAGACCTTTTTCCCGAAGGAACAGCAGTGCAGGTCACTAGACATACCTGACAACCAGTGAAGCATCAACTCCCACAAAAACAACAGGAAGAAAGAAAATCCCTACTGAAAACCAAAAAATGATGGTCCAACCCTTTATCTCATGCATGCAATGGCTCTTCATACTCATTTTGCCCTGGGCCCTTCAGGGCGCCACAGAAGAAAGGTCTAGAGGTCAAAAAAGTCCAGAACAGGCATGGAAAGATGTACCAGGTGTATGAAATGTAGTTCAGCCCTGATGTCTGCTGCTTTCCTGGGGGGATGGAGGGCAGCCCCAGAGCCCACCCGCGGGGTCCGTTCTCGCACTGCCACAGGGACACCTTACCCTCCACACTGGGCAGGGGTGGTACAGCTGATACCACCACCAGCATCGGCATGATTTGGGCAGTAAAAGCCTGCTAAGCTGAAGGTCAGCTGCGCTGCTGAGCAGCTGACGAGGCGCAGCACTCAGAGGTGCGCTTTCACTTGCCCTGGCTGCTGAAAACTTGCCCCAAAGCATTTTCTGTGCAGCTTGAAGAGGCTGCAATCAAAGCAAATCACTATGTTCAAAATACAAAAGGGTAAAGTTCGTGATTTTTTTTTTATTTTTTAGACCTTACTGAAGACAGGAGTGTGCTTCTCTGGAGTTTTTTATTTCACCTGCGATTTATGTCTCAGTCATTTGTGTTAATCAACCAAAGTTCTCTACAGACTTTATTTTTGTACAATATTCATTTTATAACTTTTTACAAAATAAAACTCATTTCTATTGTTACCTGGTTGTTGCTTGTGCTTCTTCCCCATTGTACCACTTCGAAGTTACAGTATTGCCTGGTTCCCAACCCTCATGGGACAATGCTGAAGAGCCAGTAAGTCCTCTACGCAGTGGAGCTTTCCTCTCCTATCTCACCAGCATCTTTAATGTGGATCAGAGATGTCTGTAGCTTTTTAGCAGAACATAATGTTAATGGGCCACTGCAATAAATGGCTCGAAAATGCATGGTAAGCAGTGACACAGTAATCAACCCAGTGGCAGGCTTGAAGCCTGATGTTACCCAAGCTGTCCCTTGCCCATGCAGGGCTGCAGTGGCTTCATGGTGGCCTCAGCTAGGCACAGCCACAGTTCCTGTACTCGGAGGAGATGTGCATGTTGCTTTGCTAGCCCGGGTGTTTTATCAGTTGGACTAAATTCCATCCACTTTGGCGGGCCTTTTCCCTTCATCTTTAAAGAGGAAAATGCAATTTGAGGAATTTTCCGCCACTATCATGGTAAAGATGAGGGCAGGTTTTGTGGCTGTGGCCAGCAACATTTCCTCAACTGTTTTAAGTGCCACAGTTCCCATCACAGAGCCGATAAACGCATGCTGACTTACAGGTTTTGACACCGGGCTCTGTCCTGTACTCGAGGAGATGTGCATGTTGCTTTGCTAGCCCGGGTGTTTTATCAGTTGGACTAAATTCCATCCACTTTGGCGGGCCTTTTCCCTTCATCTTTAAAGAGGAAAATGCAATTTGAGGAATTTTCCGCCACTATCATGGTAAAGATGAGGGCAGGTTTTGTGGCTGTGGCCAGCAACATTTTCTCAACTGTTTTAAGTGCCACAGTTCCCATCACAGAGCCGATAAACGCATGCTGACTTACAGGTTTTGACACCGGGCTCTGTACTCCTCAAAACCGCTACAGAGAGGAAGAGGGAGCATCTGAGCAGTGAGCCAGTCAGCAGGAGATCAAACACTCTTTCTTTTAATGTACAGCATATGGATGCCTTGGTTTCATTTGTGCCGAGCAAGGCCATGCACGCAGCTCTAGCCCAGCCACTGGAATGCAAAGCAAAGCTCGCAAGCACTGCTTTTGAAGCACATGCTATTGAAGGCATTCCCCCTCGCATGCCACCACCTCTGCTCCTTGCAGCAGAAGCCCATCCACCATGCAGCCTGGCTGAATATGTCACACGTTAAATGTTTGGCATGAAAATGACCTTCAGCTTCACGTCCAGTGGAAATTGTGCACTTTCCCAAGAGCTGGAGGGAGTGTCTATGTAAAACATAACGGTGAGGTGCTCTGAGGATTAATCTCTGAACTTACAGCCCAAACCTTCTGTCTCCTCTTATGTGGATGGGGAAGCACAAGGCCAACGTTGAAGTCTTGCTTGGCCTTAAAGGCTTTGAGTGGGCCACGTAATAGCTGGCAGGAGCAGGTTTGCTTGCATGGAGCTCTGTCACCCTCCTTCCCCAATCTTCCTGGTGAGGATAATATTGGAGAGAGCAGATGGGGTTTTGCCATTGCAACCCCAGGCTCACCACTGCTGGGCTGGCACCTTCAGCCTCGTTTTCTGGTTAAAGTAAGGCTTGCGGTATTTCCCTGGCATCCTGCATACATTAAAGCAGCTGAAACCTTCAGCTGGCAGGTTGTGTACAAGATTTCAAAAAGGACTTAAACTTTCATTTGTCACTAGGCAGTGCCAGCACTAGGAGAGATATTGTATCGCTGCTTGAGTAGCGGGGACAGTGCTACCCTGAGTCCTTCTTGAAGGAGAAGATGTGTCCCAGGATAGAGAAATTATTTTCAAGGGAGAGGATGGACCAAACCCCATAATTATTTACACTTACTCAATACTAAAATCAGGAGGACATTAAGTTTTATTACTCGATATCTTGATAAGGATTTTTTTTTTTTAATTTTACATTGGTTTTTGTTGCATCAGTTGGCATTGTGCTGTTAGACGAGAAGGGCTGATTAGAGACTTGGGACAAATCATGAACATCTAAGGAAAAGGCAGGTATTTTGCAGGAGGGCATATTTAGTGATGCAACTTGGAAATCTGGCCCTCAGAGAGTCCCCTCCAGCAGAAGGGATTGCATCTGTGTACATCCCACAGGCAGTGTCACCCACAGTCAGGGCACCAAGAGAGAAATTGTAGTAATACCAGGTCCTTCTGCAAGCACTTCGTGCACTCCATCCCACAACTGTCTGGTGGTGCTGGTCTCCATGCAGAGAGGATGAAGTAGGCAAAACTGTGTTTGATTTTGGGTTGTTTCACCTCTGCCCACAAAAGGGGAGAAAGGCCAAAGGCAGCCAGTGCCTCCGCCTGGAGCAGCGCAGGAGGAAACCAGCAGCAGCCTCGCTCCTTGCAATCTGGATGGCTAACCAAAAATACAGATGAAAATATCAGGATGAAGAAAACAAATGGAGCTGACACATTGTATAAATAGGTCTTCAAATGTCATGCATGGCTGGAACAAAGATGTTTTGTTCCAAAGCAAGAGACAGCTTGAAATGGCTCAGTAATACACATTGAGAAGTTTGCTTATTTGGAACAGAGCTCTTCTAATGAAAAGGTTAATTGTGTTGCAATGGAAAAGAAAAAAGGCGAAGCAGAGGCCAGGCCCGCACTCCTCACCCTAGCAAAATTTCCCACTGGCTTGAAGTGAAGATTTTCTATACCAAACATCACAGGACTGAACTACTAACATTACAATAAATTATACAGTAGGTATATTCACAGGACAATAAAACTAGATAAACGAACCATATATTCTAGCAATATTAATCCCAGTGGCTTTCAGACAAGCCACAGCAGCAGCCAGTGGGAGAAACATGGTGCTCAGCTCGGCCTGATGCTGGGAAGTTTCCTTGAGCAGGCACCGAACACCGGTACTCGAGGTCAGCACTGAGACGTCTTCATTCGCCGTTGGCTTTTTCACTTCGAAACTGCGGCATTTTGTTCACTTTTCCCCAAAAGGGTCACTCACAAGTGTGGAAACCTTTCTGCTTTGCAGCTGAAGAAATGGCAAAGAACACAATGGGCTTTTGAAGGCTGCGAAGGGCTGCTGTAATCACCCACAGGGCTGAACTTTTGTGGGCAACTTCTCTAGCTTTTTGGCAACAATCCCTGCCCTGGGCCACGGGTGCACTTCTCCTCCCGCTGCCCCAAACCTTCGGTTTCCTGTCTGCCAGCACATTGGACGAGGAATGCTTCCTTCTCTGTCACCCCAGGGAAGATACAAAAATCAGTCCCTGCCCCAGAGCTGCACACCTTATCCCCAAGTGGTCCTAGCAGTTCTAAAGCCAACGACATCCTCACCAGAGCTGCTCCGTTGACTGTCATGGAGTTACTCTAGTTTCACAGGAATGTGAGTAAGTATATCAAAGCTGTTGATTTTCTTGTCAATATTCACATACAAATACAAAGACTGGATCCTTGTACAATCCCCCTAGTCTTTCTGTTTCTGTTTCAAGTTTCTCTTACTTATTTCACGTGTCCTGGAATTCCCAGAGCTTCAAGACATTTGTGCTGATTTTGGCTGGGATAGAGTTAATTTTCTTCACAGTAGCTGGTATGGGGCTGTGTTCTGGATTTGTGCTGATAACACAGGGATGCTTTCGCTACTGCTGAGCAGTGCTTGCACAGAGTCAAGGCCTTTTCTGCTTCTCACCCCACCCCACCAGCGAGTAGGCTGGGGGTGCACAAGAAGCTGGGAGGGGACACAGCAGGGACCAGCGAGTAGCTGGGGGTGCACAAGAAGCTGGGAGGGGACACAGCAGGGACAGCTGACCCTACCCAAAGGGATATTCCATACCTACCCCGTTACACATGATGGAGCCCTGCTTTCCTGGAGATGGCTGAACACCTGCCTGCCCATGGGAATCAGTACTGAATGAATTCCTTGTTCTGCTTTGCTTGTGCACATGGCTTTTGCTTTACCTGTTGAACTGTCTTTATCTCAACCCATGAATTTTCTCACTTTTACTCTTCCGATTCTCCCTGCATCCCACTGGCAGGAGGGAGTGAGCGCGCAGCTGTGTGGTGCTTACTTGCCAGCTGGGGTTAAACCACAACAACATTTCACCATGCTCTTACCATGTTGCTAATTACCCCTTCTTTTCCTCCCTCTCCATTGGTGCTCTCCCACCGCTTTCTTTTCCTTGACTGTCTCATCATTCCCACATTAATCTCTGGCATTACAGATGCTGTAAACATGTCCAAATATTCCCTTATTTCAGGTTAAAATCATTCCCCTCTGAGATACAAACAGGGGTCAACAGGCACTCCTTGTTAGCATTTGGTACTATTTTTAATAGCAGTTTTAATCTGGAGATGAAAAATTTCCTTTAAAAAACCCCACCGCTTAGAGATCAGCTTTGGATAACTTTGAATTTCAAAAGATACAGAGACTCCTTTCCTGCAGAACTAGGCAGGTCCTCTGGGGGTGAGAGTGGCTGCACAGCCAGGGCAAGGATGAAGATCTCCCAATACCCCATCTCTGGTAGTGGCCCTCAGCTGGGAAAGGAAAGAGCAGAATAAAAAGGCAAATTAGGAGTGGTATTTTCCCTGGAAACCCCACCCCAGCTCCAACAATTTGCAGTTCAGGAACTTTCTGAGCCAGATGTTTTATTGGTGTCCAACAGCCCTTGGCAGGTCTGTCTCCCTGGGAAGGCACCCAACATCCTCCTCTGTGAATTTATTCTTTCAGGCTCCCCTGTACTCTGGGGCAATTTAATTCTGTGCAATGCGAGCAAGCGCTTCTCTGCTAGCACTAAACCTCCATTTTATTGATTGCCCACTCATTCCTGTGTCCTGATGAGTTGCCAGTCCTCCTCCACCTTTGTAGTCCACATGGGTCTGTCCAATCTGAGGAGGCCTCATCTCTCTCACCATCCGTGTCTTCTCTCTCTCTTCCAATCGGACCACGTTCCTCCTGAGGGGAAGATGCTCTTACCAGGATGCTGGATGGGAGCAAATCCTGGATTTCCACAGAAGGCACATTGATATTTTCTGTTCTGTTTTCCACTCTGTTTCCAGTAATTCCTTTCAGGTGCTGGATGGAGAACTCATCAGAGACATGACTTCAGAGGCAACATGTTGCATCCTTTTGGGAATCACTTTCATTTAACACCAAACTTTTTGCCAAATATCAGGTCTGAACCCAACTAACTCCAATTGTTTCGGTCTATACAAGATATCACGTGACAGCCAAAATAAGATTTCATTTTACCGATGTGAAAGCATTGTGTGCAGTCACTGTGAAGCCAGAAGACATTGCCCCTGGGCTGGGCCACTGTGTGATACCAACAGATACCCACCTCCCAGAGCTGTCAATGTATGGAGAACCCAAGTCTCCAGTTTTGAGGCACCCATCTGACTTAGGAACAAATCTTGTGTCTTGCTGCTCACAGAAAGTTAATTAAAGGGATCTTGTCTTCTAGGAGCTACCTAGAGGGCTGCCTTAAATCAAAAAGAATCATAGACAATGAGTTGGCCCTCCCTGAAAACAGTAATTACTGGAGGAAGGGATATGGCAGTAGCCCAAGGACAAGCAATGGTGATCAAGTGCTGCTGCAAACAAGGGGTTCAGGGAGAACCAAAAACGTGACACAGGCCACCCCCCCAAGCTGTGAGGATCAGTGGAAAAGGGTTTCTGTCAGGCCAGGAAACAAGTGGGTAAATGCAAAAAAGTATCCAAAAGAGAAAGTTTCTGTGGCTCTCACATGGACCAGGTGCCTACCATGACGAAGAAACGAAGATGACCTAAGGGGCAGATGTTTGGGAGGAGCTGAAGAAAGTCCTGCAGCCTTTTTTCCTGGTGTTTATCTAGGAGGTCAAACTCTGCTAACAGCAAATCTTTTCCTATCAAGGATACGTGGTTTCATTTCAGCTACAAGTGGGAATCTCATTTAAAAATCCAGAGCAAGTCAATGATAACAAGGCCTTTTTGCAAGGAGTACGGAAACCTCCCTTTCCGATTCTGACAACTGGTGGAACAAAATTTGGAATAGTTAAAAAAGTTTCTCCAAAACCCTGGAATTTGTTCCATTAATCTATTAAGAAAGGCTTGGTAACACCTTAGGCTGATTTCTTAGTGTCAGTAATATGTGACTGTTATAGGACAATGCAAATAAGTCTCAGTAGTGGACTCTGGTTTATATTTGACTGTGAGTGAGTCTGTATATTATGTGCTGGTATGAACCAATGAAGCACCTCTGTGTCATGATATTTCGTTGGCTAGCTGCTTTGGGGAGATGGTTTTAAATCCCTTTAAATTTTTGTCTATTCTTTTAAAATAGATGTGATATTGGCCATATTTAATGTAAACAAATCTCTCATAGATTTTTCCTACATGACATCAGTGACATGACATTTCCCTACATGACATGCTTTTTTGTACAAGGTGAGATAATGCACAGCCTAAAATTTTTTCCCCATCCCCACCATGTGAAGGATAAATGGAAAACAGGGAGTGCCCAGAATCAGAGGCCACAGCAATGCGACTGTATTCAGGACAAGAAAGGTCGTTAAAAGTTTTGTGTATTGGTTTAATTTACCCATCTCATGATAAACCATAAATCTCCTCTATCTTCTTTGACACTAACTACAGACTCAGAAGTGTACTTTAAAATTACACTGTGTAAAGATTTTTGAGCAAATATGGTAAAGCCTCTCTTAAAAACAAAGGTAATCCCTCTGAGCCTGCATGGTCTCAGTCATGTTTATTCACCTCTTCCAGTGTTATAACTCAATAAATACTGCTATGGCTTAGCTGGGACAGCCACTAAATGTATAGTTTTATGGCTGAGTCTGCTCTCTGGTGCTCATTTAATCATGTGTTTTATTGTCAGCTCTTCTCAAACTGTCAAGCGTTGTTCCTCATGAGAGCGAGACCTGCTTTCTGTAACACACCTCCCCCCCTAGTCACACTCATCATTTGATACTATTGCCTTTCTTCTCTCTAGCCTATTGATGACATTTATGGCTGGTTTTGCCCAACAAATAGCATATTTTTAAAACAGGGCCTCTTTTTCACTTTTTAGTGCTTTGGCTCAATAATTTCTCACGCGCTAGAAATGGCCCAGCTGATGTCTTGATCTTTATATCCATCCACATCCAAGAGCCGTAAACAGCAGTGAAAACTCACCGTGTGTACTGATTTTGCCTTTCTTCAGGAAGCCCCATGGAAAACCCCTTTCCTGCTCTGCTCAGTAACACAAATGTAGAAGCCGCACAGGCCACGGTCCATGGCACCAGGCTGCTGCTCTCCGTGCCCGGCCTCTGCCACCCTCCCTGAGTACAGACACTGTGACTGTGGGCAGCAAGGCCAATGCAATGGAGAAATACAAACATTTGCCCACATTCACATCCAACAGAAGTCTACCACCAGTGGCACGACACTGCAAACTGGTGGTATGTGAATGTGTAGTGGCCTTCGTTGTGCACAGGATTTACCGACACTGTGGGGCTGTCTGTGTCCATATGAAATCTCAGAATAGAATAGAACAGACTATTTCAGTTGGAAGGGACCTACAATGATCATCTAGTCCAACTGCCTGACCAATTCAGGGCTGACCAAGTTAAAGCAAGTCCTCTGAGCCTCATCCAAGGAATAGCACACACAGATCGGGGGGAGAGGTGCTGCTTCAGCCGTTACCAGCCTCATTTAGACCTACAGGGATTCACACAGACAACTGTTTAGCAAGAAGAACCAAGCAAATAATCTGCTTTTTGGACTTTAATGCATTTCCACATACAAATATTTTAAGAAGAACAGTAAAAATGGACTGTTTTTCCTATGCTTTTTCAAACTCAGCAGTTTGTTTCTCCATCAGAAGAAGTCGGCTCAGCAAAATGGAAACCTTTTGTGACAACTCATCCATTCAGCCAATGCTTCCTATGGCAAGCAATAAAGGGAGCTCAGCTCACCCTCTCCCATGGGTCTCACACAACACATCAGGCCATAAGGCAAAGCTGAAACAAAGTGCTCTGGCATTGCAGAGATGAAATATCCCACCAGGTTTTGAAAGAAATCCTTAGCTTCCCGCTCCTGGCACTTCAATTCCAATACTGGTTTGCAAGTAAATTGTGTCCATCCTGACAAGTCCTGTGAATAGCCAACTGGTGGGATGCTAATCAGGGCATACATAGTCACACTTTCTGGGACACGGTGAAACAAAAAACAAAGCAGAAAAAAGACACTCCTTTCTGATAGCTAACCACTACAGAACCATCCTGCTGAAGACACAGAAGATAGCAACAACTTTTACATCATCAGTTTAAGAGGAGCAAAATCACTTGAAAAGAGAGTCCTAATACTGTGTTAAGTCGCACAGTTTTAATCTCATCACCCATGTGCTTTCTAAGTGTTCCCCAAAAGCCTAACTCTTGCCGTAGCCTAACTCTTGCTCTAGGCTGCCTGTGCTGCCAAGAATTGCCAAAACTGCTCAGCAAACAGGATGGATGAGAGTGCAGTGAGGAAGCAGAAATATGCTTGGAGTTGGGAGGCCAGGCTGCAACATCACTGTTTCAATCCAGCTGAAGAAAACCCTCTTTTTGAAATCTTAGAAAGAGCAGTAAGTGTGTGTTTCCTGACCTCAGCAGGGGTCTGGCTGAGAGGAGCCCATTTCAGTTGCCAAAGCTGCGCGCATCAGCTTTGCAGATTTGCCAGCTCCCTCTGCAAGATGGCCTGCAACGTGTGTACACATGGTATCTGGCAACAATAATTCAGAGAAAATGAAAAATGCTTCTCATTCATTGCAAACAAATGGGTACAGTGCAATCCCAGGCAAACTTTCCCAAAGCAGGCAGCTTTCTGAATTAAAAAGAAGGGAGTGAAAGGACAGTGTGGGGGCCCCAGGGACCCCTGACAGAAAATGCATGGAAATGGTTACTTCAAAGAAGAAAGTAGATAGCTAGGAAAAGAGCAAATTTCCAAACGCAGCCGTTACTTTCTGCTCTGGACGAGTAGAGCTCTGCCCCTGGCCAGCATGGGTGCTCGCACGCGCACTGCCAGGGCTACAAACCATGGCCACCATCAACAACCTGCTCCCAGCATGGACCCTCGTCGCTCATTGCCAAGTTACACCCAAAACAATTACTTCTGGCATTTTAAAGCCCTGTCACTCTGCAGGTCTGGGCATCTTCTGAGAAACAAACAGGCTTTCATTCACTTCCAGGTTTCTTCCTTGTAGAGGCTTTGTCTGGTAGGGCCTGTGATACCAGCACTCGAGGCCACTGGAAGAGAAAACCCATGGAGAAAATTCAGAGGCCAGCCCCAAAGCTCGTCTAAACAGGGATGTTCCAGATGAAGGCACCAGAGCCATGACAGAGAGTAACTGCTGACATGGCTCAGAGCCGCTTAGCCACACAAAGTCTGAGGAAACCAACCTGGCTGTCTCTGCATCTATGCCTTTACTTGATGGTCCTCCTCAGTCTTCTCTGATATAAAATTGGCAACTATTCAGAAAAAGGCTCAGCAACTAGGTGGAGAAATGTATGGCATATATACCCCTGCCAAGTGTTAAAAAGCTACAGCATGTAACATAGGTGAGCAAATAAACCACTTTTATGAAAAATATGATAGGACATTCAATTTGGATTTGGATTGTATTGGATGTGAAAGCTAAGGCATATTACTATGTGTAGATAAAATTTAATTCTCACTTTACCTTTGGCATACATGTATTTATTTATACATGTCAACGGTGTATACAGTACAGAGTTCATAAATTGTCTTAGGGATAGGACCTCAATGCAAACATAACCAATTTCATAGTCAACAATCAAAATGCTAAAATCAATAGCTCGTCTGATCTGTCCAAACCAATTGCAAACTGATAGATTCATCGTAGCATTTCTACTATCATTGGTTTAAAAGCTATAAACATGCTTTCCTGAAGGTTTACAGGGAATAACAGCTGGTGGCAACGTCA
This sequence comes from Aptenodytes forsteri, assembly GCF_000699145.1. Lineage (NCBI taxonomy): Eukaryota > Metazoa > Chordata > Aves > Sphenisciformes > Spheniscidae > Aptenodytes > Aptenodytes forsteri. The sequence continues at coordinate 1,297,837 of NW_008795938.1, forward strand.
CCTGGGAGTCATGATGGGAGACCTTTGGTTGGGAGCTGTTTCGCTTTCCCTTGTAAAAGCTCTCTTATGTTTACTTCACTAAAGTTTAACTTGCCTATGATTTCATGACTCCTGAATTCACGCTGTCCCCCACCCAAGCCATAGAATAGCTAAAGACTCAATAAAGATGAGTGACATCATTAACCCAATACAGTAGCTATTCAGATGTACGCTGTGGTCTCCTTACATAATCACCTAATTTTAGCTACTGAGTGAGCCACATACAGTACCACAGTGTCTTATGAGCTCTGAATAACTGTCTAATATCCAGACGCTTTTTCCAAGGTTATTTTATTTTCCTGGTTTAAAATTATTTCCTTATGCAAATGTCAAGGTGTTATTTTCCCTTAAGCAAACCCTCTCTTCAAAACATGTTCAAGGCTTCTGCTGCTCCTGATCACCTTGACACGTCATTAGCTGGTCATCGCAGTTGTAATGGTGCTCATAGCACTAATATATGGCACAGGACCTCAGGATTTTATGACTGTCAATGAGAACATCCCTAAGAAAACAGTAAGGTGATACAAGCCTTAAATTCAACCACCAGACAAACACATGCTCAAATAAAGGCACCTGGTTTGCTAAAAGTAGCTGTTTCTTGTAGTTCTACAAAATATCTATGAAAATACTTTTTAAACCAGAAATATTTTTGGGCAAGGACTTCTTTTTGCTATGTGCTACAACAGCAGCATCTGCAAGCCCTATTCCCTGCAATTAATTGACAGCAAACACATGCATATTTGATGCCATTTAGAGGTACAAACTCCAGATACAAATTAAATATGGTAGCTTAGATGTGCTAGCAGTAGTGTTGGAAATCCCTCAGATGGATGCTCCACTTCTGAAAAAGAAGTAAGAAAACAGGGCTTTCTTTGCAGGAATCCCATGTGCAATTTGCACGCAGGCACTGTGCACGCCTTCCAGGTAAATTGCATATTATGCATACTGCACGTACAGGCTCCACAGATAGCACCACATACAAAACCAATCCAATGATCCTATTTGATCCAATTTACCTTTCGTCAGCTTTTTGTCTGATATTTTTACATAACTATGCTCTAGCAATGAGAATCATAGCTTTAAAAAACTCCCTATTTCTATAGTGTTTTTCATTTAAATGACTTAACACAGTAAATCTCAGAAGTTCTAATTGCTAATTGCTCAGATGTTCCTGTGCCTGTAGGAGCTTATTGAAAACAGGTTGACAGATTTCTTCGCAATTTCAGAAAAGAAAAAATACAAGACTATCTGCAGTGCTTATACCAAGGCACTTTATTATGGAGCATGCAGAAGGAGATTACATGTAAAAGCCGATTCATAGGTTATAATCCCCCAAACCACAGTTCTGCTTATCCCCCTCATCCCCGTACTGGACATTTGACTTTCTCTCTCAGCACACTCTCCCTCACTGCTGCCCAGAGCTGTTCTCCAGCCAGGAGAGCTGGCAGCCGGTCCCCGTCCCTTGTGTAATCAACTAGCTCACCTCAGAGATATGCTCACGTTGTGCTGGCGCAGACTCACTTCTTCCACTTTGCAGCGCTACAATCTGCAGACAGAACTCTGGCCCGGCTTTCTGTCTAGTTAAAACAAAACTAGTGTCTTTGTGACAATTTCTGGAAAAGCAAACATGCTAAAACCCAAGGCAACATCCTCTGCTGGCTTAAGTAACGGCAGCTCATTAGCACTCGTTTCCATTAGCAGAGGTGCTGGCTCTTGAACTCCAGTTCGCTCTGTGCTACTGGCACAATCTTTGATTGTGGTGCTAGTAGGAGTCAAACAAGTCATGTTAATGTTGGGAGCTGAATGTTTGTGCTGCAGAGGGCAACTAGCTGTGCACAGCTTTTCCCCCCAAGCATCTACTCTATGTCTAATGATAACACGGTAATTAACAATAAATATTCTCCATATGGTAAAAATGGACTGTAAAATTCTCTGTACAAAAAAAAAAAATCACATTTAATCGACAGATTAAAAATTAAACCAAAGCCCAACCATGCAGGAATGCTGAGCAAAGCAAATGAGAATGCTGATTGTGCCTTGGGACAAGGAAGGCAACCTAGCTGTCCCACTGGGGTCCTGTCTGTTTGTCTAGGCATTTATAAACAGCGTAAGAAACATAGCAAGGTTTGATTCTGGCCAGGACTGTCGGATTGCAGCCCCTGAATTCATTCTTGCAGGCAGAGTCTCCTACATTTGAGATTCCTATCCTTTTCAATTAAAAAAACCCTGGCTGTCAAGCAGTGCAGCGTGATTCAGTCATAAACATCATCAACGCTGAGCCTGGGTTGTGGAGAGCCAGCACAGCGCCCTTGCTTCCCGAAGGAAGTGAAATGTTCCTCGGCCGTGCACAGAGAACAGTGCACCAGGAGGAGTTAAAGAGCAGAGTGAAGGCAGACGCAAAGCAGAATTAAGTGACATGTCAGTCAGGGTATATTTCCAAAGGAGCCATTTCAACCTGAATTGCCAGTGTGATATGACCGCAACCTGAAGGATTCAGTTTCTCATGACAACCAAACGGCTGCTGATGCAGTTACGCAGCACTGTTTGTAACTCAGTTACAGGCACAAACCCACAAAAGTTAGATTACAACCACAAGATAAGAGTATTTCCCTGGTTTGAAAAGATGTCTTGCAGACTTCCCTGCAGCAGAGAGATGCTGGTAAGGAGCACCAAAGGGACACTGAAATAGCTGAACTACATTCCTAAATCTGCCACTAATCTGATTAACTCTCCTCATCTTGTATTTCTGTTTCTTCAATCCTGCTGTAATAGTTGTTTTTCCCATTTAGATTCTTAGACCAGATGATACCATCTCTGATCATAAGTTTGAGAAGCACCTAACAGAATAAAAGCCTTAACTTAAACAAGGATTCTTGTAGCACAGCAAAAAGGAAAGGTGGGCAGCAGGGATACTCTCTAGAATTTGATGATGTTACTTCCCCCCCCCCCCCCCAAAAAAAAAATTAAAAACTCTCTTCTCACACATCAAAAAAAAATTTAGGATGTTTCTTCCCCCCCCCCCCCCCCCAAAGAAACATTTAACAACTTCTCTTGCAGAACTGTTTAAACTCTGTTGTATGCCAGAGTAGGACACTATGCTGGACGGTAAAACAAGTGGTTAAAAGAAACAGAAAGAATATACACCACTGTGATACTTACCTCATTTCCAGAACTAAAGCTTCCCTTTTATTTTTTTAGTGTAAACATGAGTTAATAGCTAATAAAAATCAACAAAAGAATCCTACAAATAGACATTTTATAGAGCCTCAACCAAAAAGATTATCACCTTGTGAAGAGCAAAATCTCTCACTGCATTTGGGAACATGACAGCTGTCATCTTCATTGAAACCTTCTTCTTCTGTAATCTTTCTTGCATTACAGGATGATTTTACAATGTTTTTGGAAAACATTATGGAACCTTTGAAAGTAGACTCATTACTTTTTTTATGACCATGGGCTGTGATGCATGGATGTGCATCATCTTCCTCCCTCACCTTCATCCTACTACCGGCCTGGGATGCCCATCTGCCAGCCCCCCACTCCTGGAAAGGTTTCCTAAAAAAGTGTGAGTGCAATAGGATCTCACAAGCCTGAACTCCAGAGCTGAGGATAACTAAAAATGGGTGCCTTAGCACTGGGGAAAATCTCACCAAGAAGATAATTTTCAGCACCATGTCAGTCTAACTCTCTCCTCTTTAATTGATTTTTCTTTTTCCATTTTGTGGCTCTCTGGGCTACTCCGGTGCATTGTTCCATTCTGCAAAGGGTTAATACCAGTGTTTTGCTTAAGCATACCCCAATTGGGGTGAGGGGGACTCATGTCTCTCAGATTAAAATACCTACTGCAGATTCTTCCACTTACTCCTTCATGGCTGTGCCTCTCATAGATTACATGGCCAGCTTTGGTTTCTCCGGTCCTCTACATTTCACCCAAGATACTGCCTTAGTTAAAGTAAATATGCCCCAAGATAACTGCTCATCCATACAGTTAATGCATCACTTGAGATACGCAGCATGTTACTTCTTGGGCATAATTCCCTGCATAGCATGTCCCCATCAATAAAAGAAAAATATATGTGCACATGTATATGTATGCAAATGGTTGTCACATTAAAGACAAAGCTGATCTCAGTTACTTTAGCGTGTGACCTGTTAATCTGCAAGAAGATTATAGTTTGAACCATCAGGTTTTCTCATATTTTTTGTCAGTGTAACATGGAACACTCCTTTCAGAATAATTTTCTAGGCAATCCTTAGCATTTAAGGATAATCTGCCTTGTGGTAGTCACCACTGTATGGTGGTGATGACAGTGGTGTCACTGCAGGATGAGGAAGAGCCTCCTGTGAATCAGGAGCCTGCTGTGCTGGCACTGTCCAAACACCAAATTTTACAAGGATCATGGTCTGGAAGTTAAGCGTGGGCTGTTTAGTAAATTAACAAACCAGGAAGTATTTTCCACCTTATCACATATGGACAATTTATAATGGGCTGGCAAGTCCAATATCAGGCTTATTTTTTCATTATCGTATTTCCTTGACATATATTTCCTTGAAATCTCTATATACTGTTTACATGCAGGTGGGGGTGTGTGTGGGTGGAATCAAACCCCAAAATGTTTAAAGGTTGTTTTTACAAGGGAAAAATGTTTGTCTCAACAATTCAACATTCATGAGAAACTCTAAAACAGAGGACCTGAAGCACATCTGTATGGATAACAGCATGACTGGAAGGAGATCAGCAGACTTGCTTTCTGAGATGTGAAAATTTCCAAACTAGAGAGAGAGATAAAAAGTCTATCTTCCTGCAACTTCCCTTGAAAACTCTAGGATTTTAAGGATGCAAAGAGCTGCAATTACAAGCAGGAGAGAGAAAGCAGATTTTTAAAGCTGATAGGAGGCAATGAGTTTGCCTCTCAGCCAGCTAAATTTGCAAGACTGCAAATAGAAAGGAGCACTTTTAACTTGTAGTACATGACATCAGCATCTGGTACTCACAAAATGAGACCCCTCTACCCTGTATTTACCAAGCCGATTTTCAGACGAAAGCCATCCCAACCACTTTTGTACTCCTCAGTGGCTGTGAGACAGAACATGCTATGTTCCCAGTCCGGGTGTCACTCAAGCTGCTCGGTCAGGAGCAATCCTTTTGGCAAAAGCTCCACGTGCATTTTTTTTGTCTGCCTTGTCAGAGGAAACACAGAAACACAAACTGCCCTCCACCAACTCTGGTGTAGCTGAGAGTCATCCCACCGCAGAGGAAAAAATAATCTGCATTTTGAATTATTGTTTTCCAGATGTATTATCTTGCATTTGTCAGGGTGACTCCTTGTTATTTCCTGCTTCTCTTTTTTCAATGGTGTTTGCAGTATTCATCTGCATCATCTGTTAATTTCATTAACATCCTGTTTAATGATCTTGAAGGGCGTAGTTGAAAATGTTACATAAAACCGGACATAAACTCCCTATTCCTGTAGCATCCCACCAATCACCTCCCACTCATCTCTGTGCCCTATTATTTATCATGACCTGTTTCCTTGTCTTCTGCAAGAGCTCACGCTGTGTTCGTATGACATGCCATTTTCAGGTGAAAATTCCTGAGTGACCGGGCCTTAGTTTCTTAGTCTGGGATTGCTTCTGGTTTTCCTTTGACTGCTACATTGTGCCTTTAAGATTGAATTAAATTTCCCTGAATCATTACAATAACAACACAGTTTTGCCCCAATTCTGTGATGCACTAGTAAGCTATGGGGACATGGCTACAGGCACTTTATTGTTACAAATTATAGTGGTATTACTGTAACAAACTGGAAACTTCATATTCTCCCAAAAACGTTATAATAAATGTATGCTTTTATTATTAACTCAGCCAATTAATTAAAATATATATCAAGGCACGTTGAAATTATTCTATGAATAATCAAGGAGATCTTACTGGAAAATGCCATAAAAACTTAAGAGCTGTTGTTGGTAACATTGCTTGCAAAGGCTATTTTGAAGATGCTGACCTCTCTATTTGGAATATTCCTGATGTTTGCCTCTGCTTAGTCAGGTAATTTTAAATGAAGAGCCAGCTGCAAACTATATACCAACTTCATCACAGAGTGGCCCCCTTGCTGTTGCCACAAGTCATAGTGTTAGAAAATCTGAAGTTTGTTTGCTGACGTCTTTTATTAGAATCACATGCAGACTCCTAAGTTTCAGAGTTCTTTACTTCCATAATGTTTGCAAACTTAGGTTTCACTGCATTAGAGATGCCACCAAGTGACAAGGGAAGTGAATAATACAGAAAAGCGATAATCCCCAACTGGCATAGAATGGCTGCACTACAACTCGTGCAGTTTATGTGGGATGAAGAAGCATGCCCATATACAATAACTACTACTACAGAAAAAGTCTGCATAACAATAGTTAAAATTATTATACACACAATCCCTAGTAGGTACCCCTTCTCACCCATCTGCCATCCCTCTGGGTCCTAAGCTGGTGGCTCTGAAAGGGAGCCTGAAGGAGTCTGAAGGGCAATGGGGGAGATGGGTGTTGTGACAAGTTGTTAACATCCCTGGCTCTTTGCCAGGAGATTGATGTTGGGGAGGGGGGCGTTCTTTCTCCTCACTCCAGAATCTGCATGGAATTATTTTTATACATTTTGCAAGACAGTAACCCCTTGCTCTTTCTTTGCTGCTCTGTAGTTCCACGTTATGGTCAGATTTACTATATATGGCCTGCTTTATATTTGTTAATACTTGAGTTATTTCCTCCTCGTTATCCCTAAAAACAGCTTATCCAGCTCCCAAAGTTGCATTCTCTGAATGACCAGTAATTACCACTGGCGAGTTCCTATTAGCTCCCGGGCTGCTGGTGTAGTCCTGTGTCCACACCTTCAAAGCCTCTGCTATCACCCCCTGCCTGTACTCCTCTATGCTGCATTTTAATTCTAGGGTCATCAATAGTTCATTCAACACAAAACCACCACATGGAATTACGACTTACCAGTTACAAAGCCATGAATGATAACATGAGTTTCCCCATCATTGTACAAAGCTAAGCAAAACCTTAAACAAATGAAGCAGCAGCCACCCGATTGTTAGACAGCAGCTACAGAAGCTCAAAGCTGCAAGCAGCCCAAGACAGGTCCAAACCCAGGCAAGTCCCGAGGCCTCTTAGCTTAATACAAAACCTTGGCCTGGTACTAGCAATGGCAACTCCACATCAAAGGGCATCCTAGGCTGCACACCAGATCCACAGAATCAAGCTAAGTAACACAGGACAGGGATGGACCAGAAAGGCAGGTTTCACAGTCAGGTGCACGCTCTGCAGAAATCAAGGAGAAACAGCAAGAGAATTTCCAGTCTAGGAACAACGGTGCCCCTGAGGATGTGAGAAACAGAGATACTGGGTGGTCAGTGGCATGCAAGGAATAGAAGTACACACAGTGCCTGAAGACAGAGACTTCCAGAGAAGATCTCTAACAAGCTCCAAGTTCCTCAGCATGTGAGCACTATGGAAACCTGCACACTAAGTGTCATCTAGTACCTGCAAAGACTTCCAGAGAAGATCTCTAACAAGCTCCAAGTTCCTCAGCATGTGAGCACTATGGAAACCTGCACACTAAGTGTCATCTAGTACCTGCAAGCTAGGTGTCATGTACACCCCTATGTTCTTAAATCAGCTGCAATGCAGTCCCCGTGATTTTGACAAGCATTAGTAATGGGCTAGAAAAATGCCTGAAGATGATGATTTTCAGTAAAATGTTCCTGAGGCCACTGGAAGAGCAGATGGTGAACAGGAATGCTGTGGAACAAGAAACATTGCTGCTTCCATCATGCTTGGCATTTCGGGAAGTCAATGTGTGGGCAACACAATCACCACAAACAAGGCAACCACAGATCTCATTGCAGTATCACAGCCCTTGGCAGGTGTGAATGTAGTAATTCAATCCTAGTGTAGATCAGACCAGATGTACACCTATAGGTGTGTGGCTAGCCCTACTGCTAATTCACAGATTATACAAGATTATAGCAGATGACATTTTTTATTATAGAAGAATTGAAGTAAGTGAGAATTCAGGATCAAAACACCTAACTGGGACAGGCTGGAAATATGTTCAGAATGTGGAGTATTGAAATGCTGAACGCAAGGAGGTCTCCCACATCTAACACTGTTAACGTCAGAAGGATTCCTGCTGGACACAAAGGGACAGAGCCATTAAAAAAATCCTGAAGCCAAAGGACATGAAGGGAATCCAGCAATTTCTAAGAACGCCAACTGTTTTTCCAAAAATTTCTGCGTACATTAACTAGAAGCTTACGAACTCTTAAGAAAATTAACACTGTATGAAGCACTTCCCTCCCATACATATGGGAAACCTTATGGATTCACCACTAACCACCAATTTCAATAGTGGCTTAGCTGAATGAACAAAGGACACATTCGCTACATCCGCTGACAACTAGAAGCTGTAAAAAGTTGCACGCACTTTGGGGCCAAGAGAAAATTCAAAATAATCTGAACAAAATGGTGATACATTTTGAAAAAATGCAATGAAATTCAGTACAAAGGACAAAATCCAATACGTAAGAATAATACATAATCACTAGACAGTGAATTGGCTGGGCAGTGGCTTTGCAGTGGAGGTTCTGGAATTTTAGGGGGATTAGGACCTGAACACAAATCTGTAATGCCAAACTGCAGAGAAAGAAGTGACTGTAATGAGACATGCAAATATTTTCCCTGTTTACTCAGTGGTGCTAAAAAAGTAGCTTCATATGAAACACTGAATACTTTGCGGGCAGTACACTTCAAGAAATGTGGACAATCAGAACAAGGCAGAGAAAAGCATATAAATTATGATATGCCAGAAAACATAATCCATAAAGGAAATTTGAAAGAATAAGAGGAGACAGGAGAAGATAATAAAATTCAAACATAATAAAAGGCTGCTGCAAAGGGGAACGTCATAAACTAACTTCCATGGCTGCTGGAAACAGGATGGGAAATAGTGGGCTTAAATTGTTGCAAGAATGTTTTTCTTAGAGATTATGAAAAATTTTCTACTGCTAAGAAGAATGAAGCATTGGAACAGATTGTTTAGGGAGATTGTGCTGTGTCTACCACGGGAGCATTTAAAGAGCTGATCCAATAAACATGCCAGAACTGGTTCAGGTATAGCTGTAACTTGAGTCAAGGACGGACTACATAACTTCTCAGGGACACATCTAGTCCACTTCATCTACTGCAGCTATTCATCTGTTGCATCTACTATTTCATGATACAACAAGGGAAAAGGCCAGAGCCCGCAGGAATACTTATTTGAAAGAGTAAGAAAAATTGTAAGTACTAGTCCTGACATACAACAGCCCTGCATGATAGCGAGGTTAAAAAAAAAAAAAAAAAAAAAAAAAAACTTTTTTGCAGAAAAGCTTATCAAAAGAGATTGTGCTGTGTCTACCACGGGAGCATTTAAAGAGCTGATCCAATAAACATGCCAGAACTGGTTCAGGTATAGCTGTAACTTGAGTCAAGGACGGACTACATAACTTCTCAGGGACACATCTAGTCCACTTCATCTACTGCAGCTATTCATCTGTTGCATCTACTATTTCATGATACAACAAGGGAAAAGGCCAGAGCCCGCAGGAATACTTATTTGAAAGAGTAAGAAAAATTGTAAGTACTAGTCCTGACATACAACAGCCCTGCATGATAGCGAGGTTAAAAAAAAAAAAAAAAAAAAAAGACTTATTGGCTATGCTTTGTGAATCAGCCTTCTTTTGAGTCATCTCTCAGAGTACAAGATGAACATACTGTCTGATCATCAGCCGTTAAAAAAAATCATAAACTATTGCCAAGGCACTCAAGCAACACATAGGTTATGGAGATTCCAACAAGCTGATCTGAGTATAAGACACTGCTGCCAAAGTGGGAGACTGTCAGCATGCTCCAATACCTTCGCATGTAGGATGGGAAGTTTTGACAACCAAAGCAAATTTCAACCAGGATGATATGCTACAGACAGAGAAATATCCTGTGTTTCAGAGCTATCCAGACTGCATGAAGCAATTAGATGCTGGAGTCCCAGAGGATGGATAAAGTGCATATTATATACAAAATTGTGTTTAAATGGGATTAGCCAAAAATCCTGGCAGATTTAAAAGCTGATGTAATAAGATGCGTCTATGCTTCAACACCAGGCAAGTGTAAGGACATCTCTGCTAGCCAATTATCCAACTCTTCATTTACAGGTACGCATGAAACAGTTCAACAGATGAGAAGAGCTCAGGGATCAACATCAGGGGACAGAACCTCAAGAAATCCTAGCCTACCCGTGGTAAAAAGTCAGAACAAACCTGCTGATTTTTAATGAGGGTAACTGTAGGGCTTTCAGTGAGTTCCCATTGCTGAGAGGCAGGCTAGGAGGACATACAGACATTTAACATGAGGAAACAGAAATGGGATTTTGCAATACTATTGTGACTAACAGGTCACAACAAAGTTCAAATGATTCAGTATTAAAGGAGGATGTGAGCTACAAATGTCTCAAGCTGGACACCCCCAAAGGCATCAGAGGTCAAAGAAACTAATGGATAAAGATCTAACAAAGAGGATGACACTCCGGCTCAGCAATGGCACTCATTGCAAAACACTCCTCAGGGTCCAGCAGAGATTTATCTGATAGGATAAAGATTCATGGTTTCTCTTCCCATAATACATATTTTTCTATAGCCCAACAGAGAAAAGGCAGGCATGACAAAGAACATCAAACTAGGCAGGTAATTATAAGCAAGGAGCCAATGACTGGAGGCCTCTGGGCACAAATTCACAGTTCTTGCTATCCATCACAAAAAGCAGAGGCAAAATTAACATCTTCAGTAAATTACAGATCATAGGAAGTAGACCAGAGAGGAACTTAAACAATCATAAAGTAGTTGCAAACAGCCAGAGGAAAAGGGTGAGGAGTCAAAGACAGCCTTAGCAATCTTCTCACCTGTTGCAGAAGACTTGAAAAATAAGATAGGATAAAGAGGATAGGACAAGACAAAGGACTAGAGTCAAATCAAGACCTCTATACCAGCAGCAGCAACACAAACAAGGAATGGGAAACCGGGCTGACCACTACCTGGTGCGCTGCAATGATCTGGCAGGAGAACCCTTGGTCCTATGGACAGGCATGTAGTACTTAACAGCTGGTCTTAACTAGTCATTAGCACAAAGGACAAAAGATCATAAATTGCAATAAAGGAACATCTAGAAGCTGCACAAAACATGGAAAGAAAAATCCAGGTTTGGGGAAAGCACCATGGAAGCCATTCTGCATGCCAAAATGCTAGTGATGATTGTGGCACCTCTGTAAGCAAGTCTTCTAAGGAAGCAAGCAAACAAAAAAAGCCCATCTTGTTTCAGAAATATGGAAACAAAAGCCCATCTGGACTCTGGCCACATTAACAATAAATATGGACAGATGGAGGACCAAGATTACAACTTGGCAATTACTAAAACCTAGGTCCTTCGTGAAACTTAAAAGAAAATTAGGTTCATAAAAAAATTAATACAAGTATAGTTTCTAATATTCCAGTTACATGTAGAGTTCCATCTTTCATGCCAAATATTTAAACATGTTAATATTTTTAATGTTAAGATTTTTCCCTGGACAATTCAAAGGGTAGAGTCAGAGTTTACTGTCCCAAGCATGGTCAAGCAGACTGTTCATATCTCCTTCCTCACTGGCTTAAGTCTTACCAATGAGCTGTTCATCATTAAAAACTGCTTTTAAAAATGTGTTAAGATTTGCCTTGCTGGTGAACATGCCTGAAAATCCAGTGTAAGGACTATGGCAAACAAACCAAGCCAAGAGTTAAAGTATAAGTACAATTTAAGTTAGTTTTAAATCTTTTTAATACATATCTGCACAGGCACTGTTTTGAATTCTAGGCTGCTAAAACAGTCATTCAAGACAATTAATCACTGTAAGTAACAATGATGAACTCTTAGAGAAATCCTAACAGAACTTTTGCAGGGTTCACTTACAGAACTCATTCTTCTAAGAATTAGGAAACAAGACCTAGCTGGTATGAATAAATAACATAAAAGGAGAAGCTCCCCTCAAGCTCAGAGAACAGCTGCAGCATTTTTCCTCATCTGCCTTTCCCTGCAGCTCTGCTCCCTAAGCAACACTGCCTCAGTGAACAACTAACAATAGAAATGATAAACTGTTAATATTCAGCCTAAAACCAAGGACATACTAATCCTTTAAAAATCTCATTCAAGATTTTACAGAAATTTATTTGAAAATACTTTATTTTGTAGTGCATCATTTGGATTAAAAAAAGACAAAAAATAGCCTTAAATGAAACAATGCCATTCAATGTTTACTTGCTGAGGGGGACATTGCAGAGGGAGGTCTTTAGCAGGTCTTGTTAACAACGGCTGCTCTTCATCTGGTACTTTCCTCCTCCATTTACTGTCCACCTAGGTATTAGGTGGACAGTATATCTTCCATTCTACATAACACAGCTGCAACTGTAAATTAAGCATTGATTTGCTATTCTACATAAGTATGTACTAAAATATGTTTACAAGGGAGAAAGAAAACTTGTGGATTATTTAGTGAGGTTCCACTCTTATCAAAAGACTACACTGAGTGAAAGCAGTGGAAATATTTTGTCGTGGGAACGTTATGTCAATGCTTATTACACCTTTTGAAGTCAGGCTGACTTTTCCCTAAAGTATGAAAATGATAATTGAAAAAGAAAGATAAGCTTGGAAAAGGAAATCATACAATGAAATAGTGACGCAGAACAATGCTTAAAAAAAAAAAATCTAAGTTCTGCTGACTATCAGGACCATACGCTTGAGGTTAGGAAGGTGATTAAGTGCTTTGCTAAATATAGCCTTAAAATATGCCTTCAGAATCTATTAATAATTAAGAAAGCTTGATTGTTTATGATGTCTGTTACTCTCTACTCTTAGTGGAAATGCAGAGTGCTTGCTATATTGTATATTATTATAATCACAATACTTAGCATATTGTGTATTATTATAATCACAATATAAATGCCTAAAACTAACCTAGGTTCCTTTCTCCTTCTCTAAAGGACATTAGTTTTACATCTGCCCTTCACTTTATGGCATTCAGAATTGCATTTTTGTGTTAGGCACTGAAAACTTCCAATATTTAAGAAACCACTTTATAAAGGATAGTATCAGTCTTCAGAGAGTTAGGATATACATAATTCAGGCATACAACAAAGTCAATAGATACAAAGACCTGGTAATAAATACACAGCTCTGCTCTATCCTAACACTTATCAATACAAACTAATAGGGACAGGAAGCCTGAACAAAATTCTGCATCAACTGGACAATAAACACGTTATTTTTATTAAACCAAAATATATAACTGTCCATTCCAATTTCACACTGTTGAAAAATAAAAGCTGTATAAAATACTACTGTGAGATCCTACACATACTTAAAAGGAACATCATTCAAATAAGGACAGACACTAGAAAATACATTTTCTAAAATTCACACAGAAGCGTGAACTAAATTGGAACTTGTGTGAACACACAAATGATCTAAACTGGATTATTCCACATTAATTAACCTAAATAAAAGTTTAAACTTTGTTACACTTGTAAGGAAGGGGGTAATTTCTTAGATCTTAACTAGAAAAAATAAAAAGGAGTCTGAGAAACTGTATTATTTATATACTTAAAATCATTGAACGCTGTCACGACATAGCAGTTGTAAAGTTGGCAGTAATTAAAAAAACATTTGGCAATATAATGAATTCACTAGAGTTCTCTTTATAAAGAAATAGTTTTCACTTAAATCACGAAGCTAAATAACTGACAGAGAGAGGAGTTCTTTGCACAATGTAATTCATTCCATATTACAAAATTCAGATGTAGGACTACAATCCAGTGTAATACAACAATCCCTTTTTACACTGCAGCAAGTTTTATGAACTGAAGTAATTTTTGCTTTCAAATTTTGATCCACTACCCAAAATAAAGAAATAAATGCTGCACTTTGTTTCAAATGCTCTAAAATTATTCTTTAAACCGAATTTTTCAAATTTTACGTTTTTTCCACTCTGGCTTGTCTGTTTCATCATCTTCTGGTTCCACTTCTGCAAAAACTGTTTTTGGCTGTGTCCTAGAAAACATGAAAGAGATTAAAATAATGGTCAGCCCACCATTCTTTATCAGAAACTATATTAGACATGCACTAGACACAAATGACATCCTTTCTATCCTTAAAAAAAGAGCACCCTAGACTTGCCCGTTTTTCATTTTCAACATAAACCTATCAACTAACCTTCTAAGAACTGAAGAAACTTGCAGCTCTCAGGCAAAGAACAAGCAAAACAAACACACATCTTTTGCAAGTATTATTTCCTCATCAGCTCGCAATCATTATCTGTGTATTCCACAAATAAAATTAAGATAGAAGAGAGGAACAAATCAATTTAATAGAATGCTAGAAAAATGGAGCCACAATTCTTCTCATTCTATGACTTTAAAAAAAAGAAACCTCCATTTTGATACACTGTATTATGACAGCAGCCAGTAAGTGAAAACAGAACAGCTAAGCCAGGTTTCTGGCTTAGCCTATGCATGAAAAAAACAGTTTCTCCTCCAGAGACTTTATCCAACACTACTGTAACATAAAAAAACTAATGATCTTCATTTGAGAACACAGTGTATCCTACAGTCAAGCTTGATGGTATCTATTCCTCCACTGTTTACTTGTATTTTAAATAAAACTTAAACTTTATAAAAATAATTATTGATTACTTTTTAAACAGTATTGATTACTTTTAAACAGTATCAAGTAGCATTTCAATAAACTGTTTGGACATTCAGTTCCCCTGTTTTACACTTCAATCACTGCATGGTCCCCTTATCCTACAGTCAAGCTTGATGGTATCTATTCCTCCACTGTTTACTTGTATTTTAAATAAAACTTAAACTTTATAAAAATAATTATTGATTACTTTTTAAACAGTATTGATTACTTTTAAACAGTATCAAGTAGCATTTCAATAAACTGTTTGGACATTCAGTTCCCCTGTTTTACACTTCAATCACTGCATGGTCCCCTTTTCCAACCTAATTCTCAGCACTATCACTGTGGAGCTGAAACTACTAGTTTTCTGATGATGGCTGTGCTTGACTTCTCATTACAACAGACACAACAAAGTGTAAAATGCAGCCAAGGCAGTCCTCATCTCATTAATGTATTAACTAATGCTTTTACAGCAGTCTAAGGATGTGAAGCACTATAACAACTGTTCTTTGGCAGACCCTACAAAATGCATAAACCTTAACAAAATTGTGTCTGCCTTACTTAACACAATAGGCATAGTTCAATGTTGCCACTGACTTGGAAGAGTAATAGCAAGCCATCAGCTATTAAAGAGCAGGATTCTCCACTCCCTAAATATGTGGCACAAAATACATTTAAAGTCACCAAAACTAGTCAAAGACAACTTCCCTTATATACAGGATCTTTCTATCGGCCTGCCTTCTCCCCCATTGTCCAAACTTGCCGTGGAGGTAAGGAGTATACTAATATGTTCCAGAGATGGTCCTACTGCAGGACGCTACTGGCACATGGTCCCTGGGTGCAGGCTGTACATCTCATTACACCTAAACAGACCTTGTACCCAGGTGAGGACGTACACTACTGGAAGTTAGATGAGTCATTCTGCTCCCCATGGAAAGCAGAACTAAGATTTTTAAAAAAATTCCAATTTAAAAATTTCATTAGAAAATAGTTACGTAAACTCTACTTGACCAATCACTGAAGGAGGATTTAAAAATAAATAAATAAAATCAGCATTCAGTCCAAAACAGACACCAGGGATGAAGGCTTTATTGGCCAAAATACTGTATTTTGTTAGCTGCTGAAGAGGTGGAATATATGGAATCATCTTCTCTTTTTTTCAAAAGATATTGACGGAAGTTTATTTAGCCCATTTTAACAGTGTACCTTCCTTTTATCACAATAGACAGAAAGGTATCTAAATGCCACATCAGATCAGTATTGAGATGCTTGTTAGCAAAGTGCAACTAATAAAGTGTAAACCTGTCATTTCTGACCACAAAACCTGCAACTGTCATAATTTTGGTTAGAAACTTCCAACGAAGAAGAATGACTTAATTTGTGAAACAAGCAGCAGAACCAACATATTTTCCAGGATAGGAGTGGCACAGAGAAGTTACGGACTTCAGCTAATATAAGTATGCTACTGAGTCCAGTAAAGCTGGGGGGAGGGGGGGAGAAACTGTAGCATAATCTAGCAGTAACCAGCTGAAGCAAAAACATACAGAGGAAATCAAGTTTGCTTGCTATCTCATTTTTTAAAATTAGCATGAAATGGCTGTAGCCTCAGCTCAGCTGAAATGTAAATTGTTCCACCTCCACAAGCTACAGAGCAGTAACTGGGGCACCTAGGGTGATTCATTTGACTGACCATTTTTAAGAAATAAGCATAGAAAACACTGTTTTCATCATAGCATTATCAGTAGTGACCATTTAATTTAAACACAGATTTTTCTGCTTAGTAACTGCGCTAGAGATTGCTAGTATAGTAGGAGTTTGCTGCATGATTAATATTTATACAAAAATTATCAAGACAGGTTTACTACTACAAAATATTTTTCTTTCTGAGGGCTAAATAATACATGTGGAAAGCTGTGTTCTTTTTCCCCCATCAACTTTCTCAATTTTATTTATCCTTGACTTTGGGGGTTGATTTCAGTTTGTTAGGGATCTGCCAAGGAGACTGCCATGGAGGGCAAAGGGGCCCAGGAGAGCTGGTTGATCTTTGAGGTGTCCTCAAAACACATTCCATCCCACGTGCAGAAAGTGAAGTCTGGCAGAAGACTAGTATGGATGCGCAAGGATCTCCTGACTGAGATAAACCCCAAATCCCAAAAAAGAACACAGACAGAGGAAGCAGGGACGGCCTGCTTCCAAGAGGAACAGAGGCATTACGTGAACATATAGGAACGGAGTTAGGAAAGCCAAAGCTCAGCTGGAGTTGAAACTGGAAAGAAATGTGAAAGGCAACACTAAGGGCTTCTACAACTACACTGACAGCCAAAGGAATGCTAAGGAAAATGTGCTCAATGGGGCAGGTAACCCACTAACGTAGGATATGGAAAAGGTCAAGATACTTGGTGCTTTTTTTGGCTTCATTTTCCCTGAGAAGGTCTGTCCTCAGTTCTCCAAGGACCCCTACGCTACCAGCAGTTTTGGGAGGGAGTGAGACATGACCAACAGAAGAAGACAGAGAGAGGGAGTACGTAGCTCATTGGACATACACAAATCCATGAGACCGGATGAGATGGATCCAAATGTACTGAGGGAGCTTCCAATGTCATTGCAAGGACACTATCATCTTTGAGAGGTCATGGTGATTGGGGGAGGTTCTCCATGACTAAAAATGGCAAACATCATCTTTATGAAGGGCAAACGGAGGATCTGGGGAACTACAGGATGGTCTACCTAACCTCAGTCCCTGGGAAGGCTATGGAACAAATCCCCATGGAAGGCATTTCCAGGCACGTGAAGGACAAGAAGGTGACAGGGAACAGCCAGCATGGATTTAGCAATGGCATCCTATGCCTGCCAATCAGACTGCTAGAACAGGCTGCCCAGAGACGTGTTGTGGAATCTCCATCCTTGAGGAGATTCAAACTTGGCTGGGCAAGTCCCTGAACAACCTGAATCTAATTGGACCTGAGCAACCTGATCTAAGTGAACGTGATTTTAGCAGGAGGTTGGACTAGATGACCTCCAGAGGTCCCTTCCTACCTAAATTGTTCTATGATCCTGTGCTTCCACATGACTGTCAGCTGAAACCAGTATCTCATACACTGACAAATGCATTCCTATTGTGGGTTACACTAACAGGCTACAAACAAAACTGGGAAAACAAACTAATATGATTTATTCATACTGCGTGCTTCTCTTTATTTCCGTGGTTTTCAACATATTCAGATATGCAGACCCCTAAAAAAATTTCCAGGGGCCATGCAGACTGCTTTAGAGTCACCATAATCCCTCTGGTTATGGGTTGTTTTCTTAGCTACCTTTCAGGGATCCAATAAAAGTAGCTCATTGACATCTGAGGTTCATAGACTAGCAGCTAAAAAAATACTGCTACAGCTAAACCAGCTGGAGATGACAATTGCATATCACAGCATGTGACTCATGTCACAGTAACTTTTGAAATTTCTGTTTATATTGTACTGAAACAAAGAAAAAAGACGACTTTCAAGCATGCTTGGAAACCAGAATAATGTCATAAAGGCTACTTCCAGACTGAAAAGTGAAGGTTTTCAGCATCAGGCCCCTTTGTATTCCTTACCCCACCAATCAGCCTGACTCTTCTCTGAATCTCAGGGGCCTCCCTCTCAACATTACCAATTTCCAAAAAAGATTTAGCTTAAATATATCAGCATGTGCCACCAAAATCCCTGTTACAAAACATTCTGTTCAGTCCTGCTTCCTCAACTAAAGATACTTGAGCCACTACATGACTAACACTTCACACACTGGTACTACCATTGAGAAAAAGTTCAGTGAACACAGCACAGCTACAGGCTGTTGCTTCAAGTCATTCCCTTTTGCCTGTGACAAGCAGCAATGGCAAAGACAGCAAGATAGGGGCAACATCACTGAACTGAAAGGTATTTTCTAAGAACTCTGGTCTATCTTGGTAGGGAGGGAAATTTCACCCTCACCTTCCCTAGGGTACAGAAGAGAGCTACATCTGGTCCTGATTAGGCCCTCAGCTACAATGCTCAGTAATTCCCGATGATCCTTCAGAGGGACATCTGAAGTCATTATAGTATCTCTGTACAGCTGTGTTAAAACAAACAGCTCACAAAGAATGTAATTTTCAAACATTTACAACTGATGCCTCAAGTTCCTTTCCTGTGGTTCTTTACTCGAAATCTTCAATCTGTCCCTCCTTTCCTTTCACTCCACTGGAATGGCTCTTGCCAAGGTCTCTAACAAGATCTTTCCTGAAAAATCTCAAGATCTTTTCTTTATCCTCATCCATTATGACTTTTCTGCTGTGTTGATCACACCTTTTTTGACACTTTATTCACATTGGGCTTCTGTGACATGTCATCTCCTGATTCAGGATGTGTATCATCCCCAGTACCCTTTTCGGCAGCATATGTTTTTTCACCCATCCTTTTGCCTCTTACGTACTTCCCCTTCTTTTTCTGGCTCAAATTTTAGGAGAAACAGAAAGGTCAGGCTAATGATAACAAGCTTGAAAAAATTTTCAAGTGATAAATAATGCAAATGACTATATGGCTTCAAGAATAAATTAGGCACCTTTAACTCCAACAAAAAGGAAATATTTTTACATACAATGTATAAACTAACAGCACAAGTCATGTTGCAGGTATTTCTTACAAGAATTATTGAAGTGAAAAATACAATTAAAAAACCATGAAATCAGTTATCTGATTTAGAATGAACTAATCAGTATGAATCAGGACCAGACAAACTCTAACCCAGTCATCACAGAGTTATGAAAACTCAGATCAACCAGAAAAAGAGCATTTCTTATTCTTCTCAGTCTAAAATTATTTAATAAACATCACTGAAGAAAATTAAGTAACTATAGTTTCCTTAGACATTTACTTAAGAAGGAGAATGAAAAACTGTAAGTGAATAACCATCTGTTAGACAACACAAAAAAAAAGCCTTGTCAAACAAGAGATATATCAAGTGGATAGTTTTATACCATATTTAAGTGAAAATTTACTACAAGAAATGTGGAAAAACTGAAGGTAAACAAATAAAGTAGTAAAATGAATAAACACTATTTAAAAAAATGAAAAGTACTGGATGTATGGTTTTTAGGTCTCAAGACAGTATGTAATTTTAAGTATGTATCAGAATATCACTTTTCCTAACTCTACAGTATATCTTATGCTATAGCTAAAGCAGCCAATTTTCAACGAACTCCTGATTTTATCAGGGCCACCGGGGACACTCTTACAATCCAGTATTATGTGATAATTTATATCAATTACTTGTAATTTGCATATTTTATTAAATATGCATCTGTAAGAACCTCAGTAAGATGCTTTACATACAGGGTAAACATACATGCCCTGTAAAGTCAGATATAGGATATAATTAACACAGCTTTCTATATTATCTGTGTGTGCAGGCAAGCAGCTAAAGAAAGTTTCTGCACTTCAGTGTCTTAGCCAATAATAACAACAACAATAAATAATTTTTAAAATGCTCTTTGCATAGAGTACATCTTAATGTCAAGCTTTTAAAGCAAGGATAACAGCAGTTTCACTGGCATGAGATTTATCAGCTGACAAAACCATCAAGGCAGCATGCTGCTGGCTACAGTCCAACCCCTCCACATACGTATCACCGTCTGGTGTGTAAGTTAATAGCAGTCTGGACTTGCATCCTCCCACCTCTCAGCCAGCTCTCTTCTTCCCTTGCAGCTACATCTTTAACAAGAAACTGTAATGAGATCTGCCCACCTGACACAGTAAGCCTTCTGTAATACAGCTATATTTTAAAACTTTCATGTCTACTACATTGCAGGTGTCAGGGATGAAATTTAATATACAATAAATGAAGTTACTGAGCCAAAAATATACTGAGCTATCTACCTACCTGATGGAATGAGTGTATCTATTTACTTTTGAGAATGTATAGTTGCATATCTCAAATAAATCCAGGTGCCTACACGTTCAAAGTAAATTTCATCTCTAGCAAACATGAACTCTCAAACAATTAAAAATCAATACTTCGCATATTCATTATAACAACTGTTACAGAATCAGGCTTTCAAATATTCCTTCTTTGGTACCAAGAGTGATACTGTATAATGCATTGATTTGATGTACAACATCAAATGCCATACTTATTAACTACCAGTATGCCATACTTATTAATTACCGAGTCAAAGCCAGGCTGGGTCACTGACATTCTCAGGTTGCTTTGGAACAGCTAGTCAGATATCTTTGTGAACACGTGGGTCAAGTCAGAAAACAAGTGTCACCACTAGAAGCAGCTATGATTCTTACTATATTTTGAGTTTCTGGAAAGAGGTGGTGATTGTTTCACTAAAGAGCTACACACTAATAAAGAAAGCACAGTCAGTAAAGTACTAACGAACGTACAGCCTAGGAGATAAAACACAGGGCTGCAAACAAGAAAAAAAGTTTCTTATTGGCAGACTGTTCTGTGCAGACTATTTCACCTCTTCAAAACCTTTTCCTTATGCATTTTGAAAATGCTACTTATACCTTATACTCGGTAGATGATTTTGTGTAACAAAAATATCAACGATAACAAAATGTGAACATTTTAGTAATTTTCAAAGTGGTAGTTTCTGTTCATTAGCATGAAATGCATTTATTTAGTATTTATTTTAGTACTATTGTGAAAGTATTTATTTTTAGGAAAAAAAATCTTTGGTAGAAAGCATTCTAGAAGCATACTGCACAATTTTCATTGTAACACATACACACAAATACCACACTCACACATACAATTTAAACTGAGTAAGTTACCATCTGTGGGATTACCAAGATTTTACTACCATAATCTTGATGATGCTCTTTAATTTACGTAACAACAACTAACACTTATTTCTTTACGTTGAATTTTTGGTAGGAGATTTTATCGGGGCAATTTTTAACATTGCTATACCTTTAACACCAAGTCCTTATGTGGGAAAAATCAAATAAAAACTTACGACATTTGAGAAATCATCTAAAATACGCTGTCATAACACCAAGTAAATATTTTGAAGGTTTAACCTAGAAATCAGTCAGAACTGGAGGGCACATTGGAAAATTTATCATCCCAATCTGTCAATAGGACAGTACCTTATTAAAAGGTATATTGCAAATTCAGACATTGATTTGGAGAAGATTCTAAATTCTATCAACTTAGAAAGCTTTAAAATAATTTTCTAGCACTGATAGGTACAATTTAAGAATGGAAATGTCAATTTTCAACAATTTAACCTCCTAGAAGCTCTTATCTTCATAAAAGAGTATGGCATATTCTTGGTTTACATATTTGCGGCAGCAATCCAGGAAAGGCAAAGTATACCATTAAAAATGTGTGTCTTCTATTTTTACCAAACTCCCACTGGCTTCCAGAAATATTACTTGTATTTTTAATTGTTTCCTTACTTAGCATATGCCGGAGCAACCCAGTATGGATTCTCCTCTGCTTCCTTTGCGTGACGTAAAATAGCCTCTCGAGGGTTGCTATCATCTGTCTTATCCAGTGCAATATTCTTGACTATGTATGATGACAAGGTACCTCCGTGAGTTCCAACACGCCCACCACGACCTGTAGCAAAAAAAAGAAAACCAAGTATTTTAGAGAAAAATATTTAAGAAATAAACAGAGAAATGTTGTATTGTGTCTGTAACAGTGACCTGATACAAAGAAGTTATTTAATACTATAGGAAGAGTCTAATTTAGAGCTGCATTCATGTAAGTGTTTTACTGATTATATAATTTAAAGTAAGTCATTGTGATTATTACTTTATTCCAGGCAAGCACTTCAAAGACCAACATCTTACAGTGCTGGACACTGCCCATACATATATAGTAGAGTTGCCACCCAAAAAAGTTTCAATGCAAATCCGAACGAGTGTAGAACCCAAGCATGACAGTCCCTTTGGCATAAGACAGTCTGAAATGATTATGCCTAGATTACCTGGTCCTGCTACTGGAGGTTCAGGTTTGTGAGACTTCATGGGGTCCAGCCTATCCTTCTCCAGCTGTTTCCTGGTGCTTCGCTGTCGTGGTTCACGGAACATTGGAAGCGCGTGGGCTGAAAGGTCACAGTTTGGAGAAAAAGAAATGTTAGAAATTCCATTTTCTTTTTAAGGTTTTAATTACAAAGACTGGCATTCTTCCTTGCAATGGAAAAGGTGGCAGAAGCAGCCTTCCAGTTCTTCTGTATCCAAGCAGTGGTTTACTGAGGTGTTTTCCAGAGGTCTTCTTTCTGCTGGATTTTTCAAAGATGAAAGCAGCCAGATTTCCAGGGTTCCTTCAGGCAGGAGCCTTTCATCTGAAATACTGTTTGCACAGTTTATGCATATTTAATTTATTCCTCTGTCATTCAGTTCTCAACATTAGCACTGTGACCAACCGGTTGCTCTTCTCTGAACTTTCCATGTTTCTACAGCTTTCTAATACTCTAAAAGCATGACAAAACCCTAGATGCATTCTTGGATCTGAAACAGAGAGGGGCAGAATCCCCTCAATGATCCAAAATGTAATGTTTCTGCATACAAAGTCACAATCGTGTTCTTTCTTAAATTATGAGATTAATTGAGGTTGGAAGAATACCTGTAACTGAGACCATCTGGCTAAATTATCAGGATTTAAAACTTCTACTTCCTCATAAACATGCTACAGTATCTTCAATCACAGTAATGGTTTTGGTCTGCTCAGACAAGAGACACATTTGTCAGCAACACAGAAACACCATGTTAAGGGACACGGTTTTCTTGTGGTGAGGTTTAGCTCTCACATTCAGGTGTGCTGATTGCTGCCGTTTCCCAAAATGTGGGAAATTGTGTTGGTGTCAAAAGACCCAACAAAGACAAAAGCCAATCAAACAAATCTTTAATTTAGGGGCACTGGCTCTATATTGAATAAAAAACAGAAGGCAGCATCCAGGGAACTATCAGTTTGATTTTTCAGCTTATTCCTGGAAGCCTGCTCAATTTATTAGACTGAGTGAAGTCACAGCCAGGTGACAATAGCAGTAGATCTTTGGAAATAAATGTTTAGGTTTTATTTTTGCAGATTTCATGAAGTATGAAATGCCTGGGACAATTTGCTGGCAAGCACTAAGCTTGATCGATTTGCATAGAGCATCTGAGGTGACTAACGCACACATCCAAGCTTTTGCCATTTGTGGAGTCAAGGTTGCCTAAGGGAAACCCAAACTGCATATTCCTGTGTTTTAAAAGTAACACCTAATCCCTCAGAACAACATTCCTGCATTTTAAATAGTCATTACAGGCAACCCTGAGATTAAAGAGCAAGGAGAAGAAGGAAAAAGGGATCAGTTCACTTTGCAAAAGGACTTCTGAGATCTTCAGTTCTTTCCAGTTCTATCTGTAAGCTTAAAAGACAGACATCTAACCTCTCAAAAGTTTCCAAAATATGCAACAAACTTAAACATTTGCAAAGCAAATCTTTACAACATTTTTCTGCATTGCTCTATATGGAAATATCCTTATTTAGTTTCAAAATGATGTGGAAGAAACAGTTAAACAGCTAAAACTCAGTGACAAAATTCTGTAACTTTGCATAATTGGGACCTAAATCTTTGAATGGCATTTATAAATGCCATTGAATACACAAGTTCCATTGGATTTTAAGCAGAAAGTTTTTTAAAAGTCACAAAAGTTCTTTAAACTATGAACACTAACAACAGTGCACACAAAGTATTTAGATAATAGACCATGTGCTGATATAGTCAAGGCTGTAGTAAGGATGGATTGAGAAGAGCACCCAAAGGAGATAAATATCCCTGGTCTTTGCCAGCTGCTACTTTACCCACTGCTACCCAAAAATTGGAGCTGCACATCTGCAGCAGTAAGTAGGAGACAGCTGTGGCTGGAAAGTACCCGAGATGGGAACCCAGAACTAAAGTGCCTTGATATGGGCCTGGTTACCAAAACTGCCCAGAGTTTCTCATTCTAAACTTTCTTTTTGTTTATTG
Organism: Aptenodytes forsteri; assembly: GCF_000699145.1. NCBI lineage: Eukaryota > Metazoa > Chordata > Aves > Sphenisciformes > Spheniscidae > Aptenodytes > Aptenodytes forsteri. The sequence goes on from NW_008795938.1 coordinate 1,322,651, forward strand.
CTGCCAAACAACTACTTTGTTCTACAGAAATGGTTTTAGTTATTTCTAAGACCAAGACTACTGGAAAACAGAGCTGAATCCAAACACCATGGAACTGGAAGAGGATGAAGAGAAGCAGGACAGCACAACTGTGTGATTGTTCTCCTTTCACATGAGGAAACACTACGTAAGGTAATGCTAATGGCAAGGGCCAAGATCTCTCAGTCGATCCCCTCATCCCCTTGTAAAATTTGCCCTTTGGGAAAAAGCAGATCACTAAACATTTTATAGTAACAGTGGTAACTATTTCTTATGCATCAGTGAGCCTTAATATGAATGTAAGATCTTAAACAAGTATGACCCTGAGGCTAGAGAGATATTTGAGCTATTTAAAACCCCATACAACTCTGGGCAAGTTCTAAATTTTGAAAAATCACTTGGAATTTGTTCAAGACCTATCTCTAATGTCTCTGATTTTGCCACTGGTACTGTTAATGCTCCCAAGTGGTGAAACATTTCCTAAAACCATCTACACTCACAAATTTAGTTATGCAAAACTGAAGATTTAAGAAGGAGGGTTTTGTTTGGGTATTATTTTTTTTAAGGCAGTTGTCCTTTCAGGCTTTCAGGTGCATCAGAATCTAAAAGCCAACCATTATTAACAACTTTACAGAGCATACAGAATATAAACCTTCCCGGCTGTGCAAGGCTACAAAAAACATTTGTATGAAGCACTAACATCTCACACCAATGATCAATACTTAGTGAAAGACTGCAACTTTTTAGAGGGGAAAATATAAAGCTAAATGATCTGCAAATAATTTCAAACCTGAGAAAGAGCTAAGGATGCTGCTATAAAGATATGTTTAAATTCCTTACGTGTTATAATGTAATCCTGTGTAAGAGTCTCTGCTTGTCTCTCTTTTCGTTTTGTTTTGACCACGCATAATTTTGCTCCCCTAGGAGGAAACATAGAGCAGTTCAGTTAGTCTGTTTATATCAAACAGAAACCATTTTTTATTCAAGACAGTCTCAACAAAATTATATAGCACTTTAAATATTCATGAATGTGCATATCTTTGCCTGTCCATGCACATGCAAAGGAGGGTAGAGAGATTAGTGTTTCTGTTATAGAGCAATTTATATGATATGTGGAAATAAGGGTGGAAGATTCATTTCACACTTCATTTGTCCACAGTACTTTTAGCATGCACATTGAAAGTGCTCCTCTCCAAACATGGGCAACGATTTGCTCCTAGTACTCTTCCTAAGCAGCAGAGGTGGCAGTTATCTAACCAGAGGTGTCTGTAACACTGCAGCAGGAAAGACTGCATAAGCCTGGCTGCAGCAAGACTGATTTAAACTGGTGGTATTCTCCTCCTCATCATAAGTACCAGGAAACAAAATGGGCACAAAACAGCTAGGGCTCTTGTGGTCTGTGCCTAGGAGACTCAGGCTGCCCTTTGGAGAGGGGTCCAAACAATGATGACCAACTGTCATGTTCTCTAAATTGACAAAGACCAAAAAAAGAGAACTTATTTCTGATAATCTTGTAAACCAGAGTTTAACTTCATATCCAAGTGTCCAGGTCACAGTAAGTATCCAGAAACTGTGAACTGTAACACAGTATGTTTTTGGATGCCAGTGAAACAAAGATGAGCACGTATAGGGGAAGAACATCTTATTCATACCACTCAGTATAGATGAAGTGTACATTTCCCCCCTGCTGACAGGAAGGAAGCATGCCCCGGTTCTCCAGCCAATCCAGACGGTAAAAGCAAATTAATTGCAAAAGAAGTATTTATAGACTAGTTAAGTCCTCTTCTTTTCATTCCAGGCTGACAAGTCACCTTCTGATGAATCACTACCACCTTTCCATTAGATGTATAGGCAAAATCCACACGTGATAGGTGGGGGTGGGGGAGAAGGCTAGCAGAAAGATGGGAATGTGCTTTCTTGGTTTGCCCCCTCTCAAACTGGGTCTTCCAGTATTACTTCACAGACACTGAAGTTTAAGCTAATACTTCTAAACAAGATTTTTACTTCAGGGGAAAAATAAAAAAAAAGACATCCAAAAATATGACTAAATACAATATATCCTTTCAATAACACCACATCAGCAACCTCCAAGAGATCAGATGACAGGTTGGTTATTCTTACTGCAGATTTCATGCAATTAAAAAATGAAAGTGTTTGTAAATTCAGGTAGAACAGCCAGCATACTGCACCATGAAAAGTCCAGAGGAAAACGCGCTGCTTTTCAAAAACAAACTGGGTTTTTTTTTTCCTTTCTACTGTTACTAAATAAGTAAAACTCTGCAAAACAAATGTTACTAAACCAGTTCTTCTCATTTCTTAGTATAATCGTAGAACCACAGAATCAAGCTGAATTTGAGAAAGAAAAAATGTTCTTCATCATTAATCATGACTACGTACCTCTGGCTTTTGACAGGATCATAGTACACTTTGGCCAAACCATTTCCTGTACCAACCATGATCTGGTTCAGCTTGGGATGCCAAAGGCAACGCACAACACTCTGAAATAAAGGAACATATTGATATTTGGTCATTCATCTGGATCTTAGAATTACCATTCGTATTGTCAAATAGTGGATTGAAGTCACACTGTAGCAGGAACAAGCTTAAGCACATGAATGAATACATAAATGAATAAAAGTTCCTCTCCAGAGCAGAATACAATGTAAAAGGAATGACAACACACAGATGCAGGCAGAGAAGGAAGTACAAATTGGTGGCAGTGTGATAACCAGTGGTTTCCACAGGCTAACTGCTGCAGGGTGTTCGTGAGCATGATGGAAAGTTAAAGGGGGATTTGAACAGGGTGTTCGTGGGCATGATGGAAAGTTAAAGGGGGATTTGAAAGAGAACAATGAAGTGCTTCAGATATAGCAATGCAGGCCTTCATGACTTTTGCATTTTTATTTTTACTTCTTAATTCTTCCACCCTGTTCTTTACTTTATCTCTTTTTCCCTTCTTCTCATACAGTGCCGACCTTTCCCTCGCTGACTGCAGAAACGGAAGAGCAGCTAATTTTCACTCTTGGTTCTTTCTTCTCCACAGCACCCAGAAGAACTTGGTATTTGAAGCCAATGTCTCACAGATCTGTCACCCTTCTCGTCAGTGGGGAAACTAATTTTCAGACATTAAGAGTATTGTTCTTTTATACACACAGCATGGTTCTCCATGTGACTTTGAATCTCCATGTGATTGCTGTATTCAGTCTGATTCAGCAAGCCAGCACAGAACGTTAGGCTTGAGCTTCTGACTCAAGAGAGCCAAAGAAGCAGGCACAATCTGCCACGAAGGACAACACATCTTAACACAAACACAAAACCTGTATGTGCATCTGACTAACTGGGGGGAAAAAAAGTATCTATTTTTGAGAGATAGTAACTCTTTAAAGGGATACTGTCCAAGACTGAAGACAGGTCTTAACAGTGTTTGTGTTACCTATGCAATAAATGCGTCTAGAGCTAGCAGGATGCATCATCCTGTTAGTATTTCACTGAACAATGCTCATTTTTCTAGCCCTTTTCTTCCCCCAAGCTTACTACTTCTTCTTTCTCAAAAAAGAGGAATAGACTCTTCTCAAAGTGAATTAATAATTCAATATTCAACCACTATCATCCATCTATCATTAAAGTATCTATATATACTTTTTTTTTTTTACATAATACAGCACATTAAATTCATAAAATGGGAACCACTGATGTCTTAACATGAGAAACACAGCAAAGCTAAAATATAATTAAGGGTGTAATACAGCCCTATAACCTGGGAGATGAGAACCATCTAATCTGGAAGAGAATGGTTATGTATCAGCTCTAGTGACTCCTGAATCACTTCCCATTTCATGTTCCATAATATTTCTGGTTCAGTCCAGATACCTTTTTTTTTTTGAATGTTACATAAAAAATATTGAAAAAATTCTGAAGCCCATTCAGCCATCATGAATCAGAACTTCATTTTACTACAAGATGATGGATGACACTCTTCTGAGCTGTTTTTCTGCTTTGTGTTCTTATTTAAGAAGAAATATTGAGTGAGATGAGTTTACTTGAATCAACTGACCGTACTTGACAAGGTTCCTCTGTAAAACATACTCCTTCTACATAGATAGATACAACATTATACCTTCCCATTCATTTACAGGTACAAATATACCTGGCTTGCTTATTATGAGACAACTAAAGGACAACAAACTTTTTACAGGTAACTCTGAAGTACAAAGTAGAATTCTCATAATGTATTATGTTCATGATCCCTGCCACAAGCGACCAAAATAAGCAGTACAGGATTGCTAATAAACTGTTTGATTTAAATAAGAGATTCTTACATACTGTTATGTAATGCTCAAAATGCTACGGTAACTCTAAAACACACAAAGCTAAGAACAAGTACGAAGGTCAAAAGTGGGTGGCCTTTTCTTTTATTAATATTTATTGCATGTGTTTAGCCAGCCTTTTTAAACTTTGTAGTTAATGTGGTTCTCCACTTTCTACTGTCGAGTCAATGTATTTTATAGCATGGTACTGGATACCAGCCAACAAAAACAAAGCCTGAGACAGCATGGCTCAGCACTGACGGGGATTGCTAAGTTTCTAACTTGTCAAACATGCACAGCACACTTAAAACCACCATGGCACGTGCTCCAGAGCAGGCAAAAGAAACTGCCATTAAATGCAGCCCCATAAATCTTCTGAAACCGTAACACAGCTCCAAAATATAATTTGCTAAAAACTAAACAAATACAAGCTCTGAATGTGCAAGTAATTTTATTAATCCACTGGCATATAAACCTACTTTATAAGAAATAATAAAAACTACTTATGCAGATTTTCAGATTATTTTAGAAATGGGCAATACTTTAAACAGACCAAAATACTGAATTCCTGAACTAAATCCTAATAATTTTTCCCAATCATATAATCCTAAACAAGTAAAAATTCTAAACAACTATACAACAAAGGGATCATCGTAGACTAGGTCTTAAAATTGGGAGTGAGGGGGAAAGGGGAATCTTTATCATACAAAAATAATTATTTCTTAAAGAGCATTTATCCTTCGATGCCTCTAATCTTCCTACTGTTTACACTTAGAATAACTGAGGTAGACATCTTTATCACTGGAAATGCTAAACATCAAATTCCAGCTCAAAGAAGGTCCTACCTCCCAGCTCTCCAGGCAAGTAAGTGTGTTAATAGCAGGAAAAGAAGAGTTTTCCTGGCTTGGCCTACCTACGCACATAGGTAGGTACCCACCTACCGGTACTGAACTTTACGCAATTACAGAATGGTTGCGGTTGGAAGAGAGCTCTGGAGATCACCTAATTCAACCGCCCTGCTCCAAGCATGGTCAACTAGTACAGATAGCTCAGGACATTGTCCAGTTTGGTTTTGAATATTTCCAAGAATGGAGACTCTACAGCCTCTCTGGGCAACCTGTTTCAATGTATGACCACACGCACCATAAAAAAAACAAAACACAAAAAAAAAACCCCAAACCAAACCATTTTCTTATGTTTAAGTGGAATTCCCTGTAATTGCTTTTGTGCCTGTTGCCTCTTGTCCTGTCACTGGGCGCCACTGAACTTTGCTTTATTTGCTTCACCCTCCTGTCCCCCTTCAAGCATTTATACATAAGATCCCCCATGAGCCTCCTCTTCTCCAGGCTAAGCGATCCTAGCTTTCTCAGCCTTTCCTTCTGTGCCAGATACTCCAAGCCTTTAATCACCTTTGCAGTCCTTCACTGGACTCATGCTAGTATGTTCATCTCTCTCTTGTACTGGGAGCTCAGAACTGGACCCAGCACTACAGATGTGTCTCACCAGGGCTGTGTAGAGGGGAATAATGGCCTCCCTCAACCTGCTGGCAACGCTCTTTTGCCTGATGCAAATGCCCATGGGCTTCTTGCTGCCACTTTCTGCTTCTCTGAGATAGAAAAGGGATTTGCCATTCCACAATCACTTTTTAAGAATAACGTCTCATTTTAAGGTCATATCCTGCAATGGAACCCAATACAAACAAGGTGGTACTTCAGTTTTAATTGCCCCTGAGACAGGAGCTCAGGCTGGAAGCAATAATCTCAGCAGTTAAGAGCAAACTGCAAGCTCTCACACCACTTACCAAGGTGGTTTCATGCTTGGTAAGAGAAGGAAAAAAGCAGGGAATTAAATTGCATAACATTGCTTTATGGAAACCTAGCACAAAAGACTTGACTAACCATAAGTACTGGTTGTAAGGAAATCCTGTGGATGACAGCTTCAAGACTCAGAAAATACGAACACCAGAACAACAACAAAAAACTTCAGTTAACTAATTCTAGATTCAAACATTTAACACAGAAGGATTTAACCTGTTTCTTATAACAACTAAAGCTGAAACAAGACAAATCTATGTAGATTCTGAAATCCAAAAGATTCCAGGTCATATCTCAGCTTTGCAAATGGAAAATGTCTTATTATAACAAATAAGAATGATAAAATGCAGAATGTATCATCACATAAACATCTTCAATATTTGAAAAAAAGATTTCTGTAATGGTTGGATGCTTTGGACAGTATATCTTTGGAGCATGAAGTCCTGGAAGCCTGTCATAAAAATCCTGAAAATAATTTTATCCATGGAACTGACGTGGCCAGCTTCGTGACCGTAAGATCTGAAAATACAGCACTTAAAAACCCAATCACTAGTAATGATTTAAAAGCTGTTTGGTATTTTTGCTGTTGCAAAAACATTAAGTTCTTCAAATTAATTCAATCTGAAAAGCCTTTGGCAATGTCTATTGCATATACAAACACAGTAGCCTGCATTGGGAAATACTGGAAAAAGATTGTGAAAATATTTTTGTGAAGTCAGGTACGGAAAAATATTATAAATGTTAACAGAAAGAGAAACACTCCAAATTTACCTTTTTCATTGTGACTGTGAAAGAGGTTAGAAGAGATTCAGTGGGTGTTATTGATAGTAGGCCTTTGTAATTCTTTTCAGGTAGCAGATTGTCTTGTAATACTGACTTAAACTGAAAGTCAATTAAAAAATTATCTACACAATTTTGAAGACATCTGTTTTTGCAATCTGGATGAAAATGTTTATCTTCTTAAAGAACTGCCTAATAAAATAAGAACATATTACTGATTGTTCTTGAAACTAGCCATACCTTTTTCTGAAGTTGCTATACTATTGTTTTAAATAGGAAATATGAATTACCCGAACAATACATAATTTTTACTTTAGTTTTAAACTAAGCACTATACTCACTTCAGACTCCCAATTCTTTTAAAATAAACTCCAGTTTTAGAAAGTTTTACCTATAATAACTTAAAAGCTTAATAATATGTGGTAATCTTAAACCATAAAACTCCTAAGTACGTAGAAAGGTGGCAGGCAAAAGTGATGATACCACTATTCCCTCGTGTGCTATTCCACCTGCATTTCTTCTGAGACATGGGGTCCCAGCTCATGTGCAGTTCTGGCGCACATAAATAGTCTCACCCCTAATAGTCTGTTCTCACCTGTGTGTTTCCCTTTGTATCATATAAGCAGAGCTGTTGCTGCAAGTAAACAGTAAACTACACCAATTAAATTTTTCTGTTAGGTTATTCTCCATCTGGGTTAGCTCACTAGGCAACTACACACACGGCTTTGCTGGTACTATGCATGTAACAGTGCTTTGACAGGATTTAACAGCAGTGTGTCTAAATGAGGAACTGAAGCCTCAAACATAAGTTTCTGTAACACGGAATGGGACATTTATTCTGGCCTAGAAATATACCCTGTGTTTAACAGGCAAAGTGAAGAATAACTGAAGGAGATTTCTCAGCAAGCAAAAGCTAATTACCTCAACTGAAAATGTCCAGAGCGCTTGGGTAACACCCCAACAGGAGTAAACAATGCAGAGAGGGCATTTTACAAGGTCAGCAAGAAAAGATTAAAATGATTTATGGCATAGGAATGGAAAATTTACCCCTAAGATGAAACCATGAAGCTTAAGGTCATAAAACTACAGACTTATGTCAAGGATTGAAAATTCTCCTGGATCTTTGCTTATAAAGATGGTTCAAGACCACAGCAGCGAAGGTAAAATTCAGTTCCCTGGCCCACACTTCAGATAAAAACATTCAGTTTTACATCATGGATAGAGTGGATCTAGGATGGGAAGAGAAGTCACCGGGAGATCAGTACAGGTTGGAGGTAGGAAGGCGAGAAAAGGTTAATAAATTCTAGTAAGAGGGACTAGGAAGGTTTAGAGATGTTTCACATTCTGGCAGACAGGGACTGGCAGACATTATGGGAGTTCTGAGAAGCTTCGGAGGGGATGCACTATGGAAAACATAGATAAAGCATATTAAGAAAAAACCCTGAGCAAATACAGCAAGCGTTCCTAGTTCCTACATATTATAGAGTATGTATAGCCTGCACATAAACATTAATTCTTATGCCTAAAATATTTTTCTGCCACATTCCAGAGCCTGAACAGTCACTTAATCTCACTAATATCTTTTGAATCTACCAAAATGTAAGGTTGCCCGTTATGTAACAAAATAAGGAGAGCGTATATAATGTCTCTTGAAAGTATTATTCACCTCTATCATCTTTCACTCTGCTGCAAGAGAGCTAGGGAAAATTAAGATTTCCCTCCATCGCTGTCTTCTTGTATTCCTATAATAACATTTTACATGTCTGTGAGCTGAAGCTGTACAAAAGCTTTGATTTCTTATTTTTTGCATTTCAGTTGAAACTTTGACTGATACCCAACAAAATGTAACTACCTTTATATATATACACAAAACCCAAGACAACAGCCAATCTTTTGTTCTTAGCAAAATTTTATTAAACAGACATGTATGTGTGTATGTATATACTGATCTAATGGAATATGGAGGTCATAATTTGCTGCAAAACTGGCATGATACCAAGTTTCACCATTTTCCAAAAAATTCCAAGGACTTTCATATTTTTGACATAAATAGGAATCACCATACACTTCTGCAGCGCTTAGAATCATAGAATCAATAAGGTTGGAAGAGACCTCCAAGATCATCGAGTCCAACTGTCAACCCAACACCACCATGCCCACTAAACCACGT
>NW_008795938.1:1332923-1348726 GCF_000699145.1 Aptenodytes forsteri
AAATGATGGAGAGTGGCTTGGCGAGCTCCTCCACCAGCTCCCTCAGCACTCTCAGGTGGATCCCATCCAGCCCCATAGACTTGTGAGCATCCAGGTGGCGTAGCAGGTCATTGACTGCTTCCTCTTGGATTATGGGGGGTTTATCCTGCTTGCTGTCCCTGTCTTCAAGCTCAGGGGGCTGAATACCCCAAGGATAAATGGTCAATGGGGCTATATTCTTTCCTTGCTACTGCGAAATGAAGAGTAAATTAGAGGGGCCATATTTTACAATGATGTTTTAATTTCTTTTCCCTCCTTCAGGAGGTCTTACTTCTTCTCAATCAGGCATTGTTTTCTCTGGGAACAAACCCTTCTCCCTAAAGACAGTTAAGTTTTAAGGTTAAATACCATGCATTTGTCTTCGAAAATGAACATTTCATGTGAAGTGTATTTTCAGATAATGCATGATAATGTATCAGCTTTTTCAAGTCCATTAGTAAAGCTCCTCCTGCCATGCAGGGAAGAGGAAAGAAAAACATGCTTCCATACCAGTTATGCACTGTTGGAAGAAATCTTATCAATTTTTCTTTCTCTTCACTTCAGGTACAGCCTTTCACTCTTCTCTGATCGTTCTCAACTCTCAGCCTGCTTATACATTTGCTCCAAAATGCCAGAATTGATTATTCTGTTACCTGCAGCTATCAGATTTTTAGGCTAAGTTCACTAAACTAATGTCTGCTCCCATGACTATTAGCGAAAACTGTTTAAACTAAAGTACAGACAATAAATCTGGTAAATGGAGAAGATGCATCTATCTACTTCCACACCTACAGAAAACTACCCTGAGAGGGTGGAAATCTCTACTGAATGATGCTGACATGCACCTAATATTCATACTATCTCTGTGGTTGGTGTGCAGCCAACATCCCACTTGTAAACTGGAAAAAGCAAAAGTGATTTCCTTGCAAATTACCACTAGAAAAAAATACTGCTAATTCCAGATAAATACTGGAAATGGAAAGGGAACATGCTAATCCTAGGCTTTCACACATCTCTAACTGTTGAAGCAAGAATTCATGGCGTTTTGATGTTTCCTGCACATGATGTTTCCACTGATTTAAAAAAAAAGTTTTATTTAAATAAAAGTTCTGTAATCCTAAGGTGAAGTTGCTGATGTTTTGACAGTTATGTTTGGAAATCAGGTGCAAGTAAGAGAGCGTAGACTTGACTCTCAGCTAGAATAGTCCTTTCATAGAGTGGCAGGCTTTTCTCCAGTAAATTGTCTACAGTCATAAATCCTTAAATCAACAGGAATGAGTGCAAAAGTAACCCATTGTCTCTTACTTTGCTATTAGCAAGGTCAGAGAACAAGAGATAAAATGTCCCAGTGCTTTAGCAGGAGAGAATAAACACCAATGGAGGGAAGTGGGTGGGACTTACCTCACTTAGGTGGGACTTACCAAACTTAAGATGTCTATACCTCTAATCTTTAAAGGTCTACTCTTTAATGCCTAAAAACTTTCTCCTTCCTTTATAGTTAACAGAGTGAAATAAGCATTTTACAGTGGCCTTCATCTAACCTATTTTAGATATCTATTTTCGGACGGGTGTGTTTATTTTTCTCTGTTGATTAGAAAAGGAGCCTAGGGTGACTGGATCAGCTGTAGACATCTATATTTGGTCAGGTGAATCCCTGCAGCCTACAATGGCCAAAATAACTATATAAGAAAAACAGAAAACTAACAAGGATCTATACTACAGCATGTTGTGCTACTTACATAAAACTCTCCAGTTCAAGGATAAAGGATCCTGGAAGCCAAATTAAATACTCCTAGTGCAGAAAGAATACAGCAGATAAACTCCTAAAACTGTCCAACAAATCTTTAAAACCTTAGCTTGAAAGATCAGGTCTAGCTCTGGAGATGCGTAAAAACTGAGTGAGGATAAAACAGAAACAAACACAGGCTATATTCACCCTTATTGCTTACCCCTTTCCTAACCTACAATCTAATAAATAATTCCTTCAGAATCTGTTTGGAAGCTATACAATAAAAAAAGTGACAGCAAGAGCTGCTGCTCTAGGAAAATATTTTCAGTTAGGAAAAGAAAAACTTAAACAAACCTTCTCTCTTTTCTATGTGCAAGCTTTGCTTCAGTGGCCATGACGGTATGTGATGGGCTCTGTTTGAAGAGCGCTGCTCGTATTTGCTGTGCTTGGCTGTCCAGACAGCCAGATAAGAGGCATGTCAGCAGGGAAGATAGTGAACGTGTAAAACGACATTCTGATTGTGGTCACGGACTCTGTAAGGCCAGGTCACCACAGCAGTGGCCAAATGGGGCTTTTCTGACTGAACTGAATATTTATCTTAACTGTAATTTTTACAAATTCCAACATTGCTGGAAAAAAAAGCCAGTCTGTCAAAATCAGTGCAAATATGCAACTAGTGCAACTAGTTTATTTTGCACATCTCTTCTGTCTTTTCTACTGTAAAACCCTACATATTCATGGTGAAGAACTGCTTGTGCAATGCAGTATCTTTTAAACACGTAGGAGCTTAAAACATAACTAAGCAATACTACTTAGGAAACCTAACTGCTTATTAGTTGTTGTTTTTCTGGTTTTTTTTTAAGAAATAGTGATTACCTTTCAAATTAACATTACCCATTACCTAAGCCTATAGTTACATCACATTATCTTTATATTTGAGACTGGTAACCAATTTCAAGCTTGTGCTGGAGTGAGGGATCAAATCTCAGGGTGCCTTCCAGGTTCATTTTCTATAGTTCTGGAACTTGCACAACATTAAGTCCATCTGACTTTAGTGATACACCTTCCCAGAAGAGAAGGGAAATTTACAAGGTCATTTGAGAAAAAAACTGTACTTATTTCAAAGGATTGCTAGATCTTTAAATAAAACATTAAAATATTTGGATGCTAACAGCTAAAGACAGCTTCCCACTACCACAAAATCTTTCAACAGTTGTTCCCCATCCCTGTTTGGCTACTGACGCTTTTAAACAACTTCTATAATTAGGAAAGATAGTAAAGCAGTGGCTCTCAAGCTTTTCCATTTTATAAAGAAGGTGTGGAACCATTTAGAAACTTCAGATACTTAGACTGCTGTTCAGGGGATACAAATCTAGTCTTCGTACAAATCTTCATGGACATGTTTGAACTGGCCCACAGTTTACATGGACTGAAAGATTCTCTGCAACTGCTTATGAAATACATCCCAGCAAGAATGCATACACTACTTGTTAAAAGAGAGGAAAATGCCTCAGAATATACTAAAAATCTCATGATGCTGGTCTGCAGGAAAGGCCCATAAGCATTCTAACTTATAGGCAGCAGAGTGACTCCTGCCTGTCTTCAAGATCTCAAAGCTTCAAAAGGAAACACTTACTTCCTCCCTCTCATGCCCTCATCCTCTATAAAGTTCAGAAACAGGCCTAAGAGAGTTTTAAGCAAATGTACCAGCACATTTTCCCCAAATGTACGAGCACATTTTTCCTCAATTTATTTTCTCTCCAATTCTATGCAACCGGAATTTAAGGGGGGGGCATCAGAAACTCAATATTCTAATCTGAAGCGAATAGCAATCTCACCTGCAGAAATACCACTATTTCTACATAATAATCAAGGATCATTAATTATGATGGTTGACCTGCAGAATGGAAAGTAAAATCAACCAATAAAGTTAGCATAGTAAGGAAAGGCTTTTATATAGATAGGTCTTTCCTTCTCCTACAGTCACCTTGATTTCTCTGCAGAAGATCTACGTGAAACATCAGCTACACTAACTGTCTGCTCCCTTCCAAGAACAACAGAAGTTCTGGCTTAAGAATCATAGAAACATAATGCTGCTCAGAGACAACATTAATTCCACTGCACACTCCATAATCTCTTTTCTCTGGTGTCTTAGAGCACAGTGGTGATCCAAAAGCCAATGACTTGGCTTGCCATGCTGCTGTATCTAGGAAAGGCTGGTCTGCCTCCTGGATGCACCCACTGATCAGGGGAGGGGAAAAAACAGACTGAGTAACTCTTACCATACTGCTGTATTTTTAATTAAAAAAAAAATTAAATAACAGATTTAGAACTATGTCATTTCCAAATGTCTGTGAAGCTGAACAACAAACGCTACCAGTTTGCTTCCACCTTGTTTCTTCTTTTGAGCAAAAAGATGGTTAACACTTATATGTTGATACTATGCATGCTCTGATCAAAAAAAAAAAAAAGGCTGCTCACACAATGAAAATATACTAATATTATATTAAAAATCTACTTGAAACCCCAATTGCAAAAATCTTCAGGTTTGAGATTCCCCTGGAGCTCTTCCAAGGAAGAGAGCCAACTACAATAAATAAGGTGGGAGGTTAGGGAATATCTAGAATGCAGTGACCTGCTATCATTAGATTTAAAATACTCATGAGAATACAGCAGTAGAGAAAACAACAATAATGTTTTTCCCTGGTGAAACATGACTTAGAAAATGTATGGAAACTTTCAATAGAAAAGGGACCAGAAACAGATACAATTTACCATTTTCTATGTAGAAACCAGAAATATCCTAAAAACATTTTCAGAGGCCAATAATTTAAAGCAGGATCTCAATATGGAACATATGGATAGCAATGCTGTATCACTTACCTTTCAAGGTACAGCTATAAAATTTAGTCTTAGACGTGAATTGAGCCACTGAACAACACTTTCCTTTTTTGACGAATAGAAAAAGTGACTTAATCAAGGTGGTAAACAACCAGAAATATCCTAAAAACATTTTCAGAGGCCAATAATTTAAAGCAGGATCTCAATATGGAACATATGGATAGCAATGCTGTATCACTTACCTTTCAAGGTACAGCTATAAAATTTAGTCTTAGACGTGAATTGAGCCACTGAACAACACTTTCCTTTTTTGACGAATAGAAAAAGTGACTTAATCAAGGTGGTAAACTGTTTTCCTTATAATTGCAAGGTAGGGCATTTTCAAGCACCTGCTCTGTTAAAATTACAGCCACACTTTCATCACAGTGTATCGCAAAACTAAGGCAGACAACCTTCACATACACCCCCCACTTCCCATTATGGTGAGGAAACCTGGACAGTTTATTCCTCTCACATACCTCAAACCTCTAGTGACAGCTCCCCTAAAACAAAGTACATGCTGCTGCAGGATATACAAAGGGAAGGACCACATTGCCTTTACATATATGAAAGCAGAGAATAAAAATTGACAAGTTACCTCACTATAAAAGAAAACACATTCCTGTGATTCACCTTTTATACTAGATTTTTTTTTTTTAAACTTTAATAAGCACAAAAATTTATGGGACCCTAAATATTGTATTTACTTCCTTATTGTGGAAAATGTGGATTTTCTTTTCAAAAAGAATAAATGGCTTTAAAAAAACCCCCAGAAGTAGCATGATGATCTCTTCCAGAAGTTAAAAGAATTTATTTTTCTTAAATTCAAAAGCTTTAAATCTTAGTGAAATGGGCCACAGTGGAAAAGCCCTTTACTACATTACTGCACCTTATAAATAGTAAATGATATCATTTGAGGTCAAGGAAAGAAATACTGCAATCCACATCAACTGTGCATAAAGGATGCTGGAAGTTTCATATTCCTTATTCCTTCTCTCCTTTTCACTCTTTAATCTAAAAATAAGCTTTATTTATAGCTTGTCTCAGAAGACCTTCCTGAAACATTCCTTAGAGGTATTTTCAGAAGTATTTAATAATTTAACTTTTGCTTACATTTGAGAAACTAAGAAAATAATGAAGAATCCTCCTAACAGAAACAGGTTTACCAAAACAACCATAAATCTATGTTTTTGGACTGTTGCTTATCTACAAAAACCTGTGGGATATTTTAAATACTTGCACACCTCATTTTATAATGTACACAATCTCATCATCTTGGCTCATTTTTAAATTTAATTATTACTTACATTTTCATTTAAAAATAGCAATTTCTGTAATTGTAGAACTTCTTTTGTTTGTTTTTCAGTGCCCACTCTTGCTTGGCAGTAATGGGGTGTACTACTTCTTCTCTCCATATGGGGAAAATCACTGCTCTACTGCTGCCAAAATCAATCTTGTCTGCAATAAGGATAACTCCTGGGTGATCTCTTTGAACTAGCCAAATGAATGATAGACATGTGAGAGTGATTCAAGTGGCTATCCACAGCTATTTTAAATTAAATTGACATGGGGGAAAGTTGCGTACCCAACTCTGTTTCCCATACACTAGGTATTTATAACTGGTTCCCATGAAGATCTCATACTTGCATAACCAAACCAAAAATTAGGAATAAACCCTCCCTGACTGGCATCTGACAATGAAATCTCCCTTCCGTTCCAGAATGAGAGTGCAGTTACAGACATCACAAAAGATGAGACCTCATCCCAAAGCAGCTACAGGTCTTCCTTCCTCTCATACTACCTGAGGAAAGGGAAGGGAAGGAAAATGGGACTCCGCATTTCTTTGCATACACTTTGTACCCCTCATCTGGCAGTTATATTTCCTGACATCTGTTTAAGTCTCCTCCATCCATCTAAATGGAGTGAAGAAACATTCTGCATGCAATTATAAATCTTTCACATAAAATAAGCCTCAAATGCTCAAATTGAGAAAGTGTAATATAAATATATTTTCTTGTGGATATTTGAGGTGAGAGCAAAAGAACCATTCACAGGTACTACTGTCAAGATAGAAGAAACAGAAAAACTATGAAAAAGCTGTACATGCATAACAGGACTTTTTAAAGTTCAGTTCTTGTTAAAAATAGAGGAATTCTGTACAGTTTAGCATACATAACTATGGTCACAGTACAAAGCCCTCATAATTTCCAATCACACCTGTACACACTGAGCCAGAGTAAGGCTTAAGTACTGCACGCAGAGCATCAGCTTCCTTATGAGAGTGGGAGATGCAGGAGCTCCCACTCCTGAGTTTTCATCTAATCTCCAGTAAGTAAATGACCCTGCCTGTAACCTGCAACATGGGTAAATTCACTCCGTGATAAACTCCTGGAAGAAAAATCCACTGAGTGCTATTAATTGTAAAATTCCTATGCTTGCATCAAGATATCTCTAAGTCACAGATCACCGGAGGCAGAACAGGATAGCCAGAGAAGCGTCACTGTGTATTTGCCCTGTTCACACCTCCTCCTGCCAGCACACTGCTACTGGCCAGAGACGGGAGCCTGTGGTCTGCACCACTTCTGACATTTATTTAATTTTTCTTCAAAAAGTATTGTTATTTATCCAAGAAGCTTGAGTTCTACAGAATTCTCAGTGCCTACATGGTGTGATGGCATTCAATAGTGGACACAACAATATAGTCACTAGTTTAGCCACAGACTAATATATGAAATGAAAAGCAAATTAATGTTCTATACCTAGCCACAACAGCAGAGACTAATCAGACTGTTAGTCCATTAGTAAAACCACAAGGTTTCACTCCAGCAGCTCTGAAACAGTAATGGGTTTTCCCATGAAAACTTGAAAGAGAAGGTGAAAAAAGGTTTGTGTGGTATGATGGAAAGGAATGTCAGAGCGAGCTTTGGTCAAACATTCCCATTAAATATTTTCCCATTACCCCCTAGGTTCATTCACAGGCCAATTGCACTGGCTATTTACCAAGGAGGTTTAAGATAATGTTTACTGCTCTTTAGTGTTTTTCAATTTTCTAAGCTTGCCGGCATTTCCTTTAAAAAAACCTTGTGAAATTAAAAAAGTAAACACATTAATAGTTTATGTTTTCTCTTCACAGTACATTTTCTGTTGTTCTGATTTTATACGTTCTACCACTAAACTGGTATACAATTGCCCTCAAAAAGTCTTATTATTTTCATTTTATACTTGAAATAAATTACTAATGATGCCTTTTTTCTTTAGCAATTTGGACTAAATCCAACTGAAATCACTGAAATTATTTTCATGAGGAATGAGAGCAGATCAAGCTCTTTGCAGAGATAGACAGTGCTGTATTTGTGCTTTTACTACACATATTGGCGTAGTAACTTAATCTATGCAATGCCCAGAAAAACCAAAACCAGAAACATTGAAATTACATATTTAAGCACTAGATAACATACAGAAAGTAAAGTAGTATGATACTTAGTTACAGAAGAAAAACCGAAGTCTTAGACAACATTATGTGTTTATCTTTAATTACACTAACTGCTATCTGCATTTTTGAGAGAGTATAACGAAAAAATGGAAACCAGGAAAGTAGTCCATAGAAAGCACGTAATTAATGCACTGCTGAAAAAATGCTTTGATAAACTACACACAAGATATTAATCCACCAATTTACAGGCCAGTGATCTTTCCAACAAACAGCATGTACTGCTTACAAAATACAAAAGCCATCTTCTTGAAAATTCATTTGTTTTTAGCATGCCTTTATGCATTTAATTTCATCAAACACTGCAATTTGAGAAGAACGAGAAAAGAACACTAATGAAAAAGCCGAAAGATACAAACAATAGAAATATCTTGAAAAAATATACTGCTTTTATTTTATATCATCACTTATAGTAAATTTTCTTCTTTTAGATTCAGGGTGATATGCTTAACTGTGTTTTTCTTAGATGTGTAGCATTGAACCCGGAAGCTAGACAGACTGATTGTAGAGGTATTATTAGTGCTGACTCACTGAAAATTATGTCATAAGATCAGCATTTATAAGTCTCAATTTTTCACCTAGTATTTCCATTATTTTCATTTGATCCATTATATCCAAAGCAGGAGAATGACAGTCTTAAATTTTATAATGACAAATGAAGAAAAACAGCAGCACTAAAACTCTACAGAAAAAAGTAATTTATTACAGTCTTAAAAAAGTACCATATAAATATCAGCACCTATATAAATTTATAGTATAAAATTATGAACCTGCTGAGATTTGTACACATACTTAAAATTTTACTACGTGAGTGGCCCCAGTGGAGTCACTTACTGACCCCTAATTTTGTTTTTCCAACAATTTCCTACTGTTGGTTCTCGGCTCCATGTCTCTTTTGCATTTTGAAGCAGAACAACAGAAATTTACTTCTCAATTCTGAGAGAAACTGATAGCAAAACAGTATTTTCTGGACTCTCCTATAGCATCATCTACCTCAGCAGGTAAACAGACCCTCTATTTCAGAGAATTAAAGAACCGTTTTTCTGGGAGACAAAGTTAGCAAATGAAAATTTTATTTCCTTTGAACGCAAAACAGTTAGGTTGGTGAGCAGTAATTCTCACTATTTAATTACTTTCAGAGATACAGGATCCACCATTGACAAGCTTCTCATTCTTGCAGTCCTAAAGCTCAAGTGAAGTTTCTGTACACTGTTACTGACTTTATCACCACTAAATGGAGATGCCATCATGACCACATCCAGACACTTAGCTCTACGGAGTCCAAATTCATGGTGAATGGAATTGGTAAGCTATTTTTTTCCTGTGCCCAAGGACAGAAGAGCTCCTACAACAATCTACGTCTTGCACTTTATCTTATGTAGTTGTTTTCCTTTTCTCTGTCATGAAGTTTCAGAGGGGATACTGAGGCATTCATGTTTTGTCTCAGAAAAAGGTTATAAATACTCGGTTATAATACTTGTATTAGAAAATAAAAATCCACTAGAAATCCTCATGAGATAAGTTGAGGTTTGGAACGTTCCATAGGAGAAAAATTTAAAATCCAATTTATGGTATCTTTGGAGAAATTCTTTAGTACTAAATAAAATTTCCAATGTCATATAAAAACTGTATTTAGAATATATGTTTAAAATAAAAACAGAGTTTTTTTCCCCTCCAGAAAAAACACATTTTCTGCTTTGACACGAAATAGTACTAAATAAAATTTCCAATGTCATATAAAAACTGTATTTAGAATATATGTTTAAAATAAAAACAGAGTTTTTTTCCCCTCCAGAAAAAACACGTTTTCTGCTTTGACACGAAATTCTGCATTTTTAATTTGCAAGACTGCTGCCACAGAAATGATGGATATAACAAATACATCTGTAAGCAGATTTTGCTTTAGTATGAATTAGAAGAGAAAATGGGATTTAAAAAGAAAAGTAAATACTAATACAAATTCTGTATAAATGATCTCCAGCACAAGGGGTTTTGGTCTGCTGTGCCAGGAAAGACTGCTGTGCTGGGTTAAGAAAAGTGCAGAAGGAGAAAACAATATCCTGAAACAAAGCGACAAAGTTTCTATCTGACAGACTGCAACAACTAATGGGACTTAAGCATACATTGCCATACTTAAGCAATGGCAATTCTGTTTGAATTTCTCCCACTCCTGTTTGTTATAATCTATAAGCTTACTTGCGTACACCACAAGAGTGAAAGGACGTTTCTTCAGCTATGTTATTAAGCTTTTTCCTTCTGTACAAGGGAATAGGTAGGCAGTTCAAGCTGTACACAGACCCTCCTGTATTACAGATTCACAATTTTAGTTTTTTATTACTGGTGAGAATGGTATTTTTGATGGAGGAATTCCTAATTATGCCTTCCTTTTGCCACAAAATTGTTGCACTTACACAAGCTAGAGTCCATTGAAATACATTCTATAGTAACCACAAGTCTAGTTTCAGGGACAAGTAGGAGTTTTGTCACAATATGGCATTTCATCATGATAACTGGTGGAGTAAAGAGCAGAAACATGTAAGAATTTTAGGATTCAAGCTGCACTTCACAGATCTAGAAGGGTTCACAGAAATCCTTGACAAATGCAATGGTAACACTAAAGCAGGGATCTCCTAGTGCTTGAACACCATCTCCCAAGATTTTATTTTTTTTAATTGAAAGGAGAATAGCACCTATTTAGGTCACTTTACCTCTCTCTCTTAAGTATGGAGTAGAAAAATTACACTACTGTTAGTAGGTCATTACCTGTAAAACGGGAAAAAAGCATACGAATATGATTTAATTCATATTTTGAATAGTTGACAAAAGAAAACTAAAATACATACCGCATCTGTAACTTCGATCTCATACAACTTCTGGAATGTCTCCCGATAAAAGAAAAAAAGCTTCCCACTGCCACCACCTTTCTTAACAGAGGTGCCTGTGACAACTATTTTATCATCTGGGCTGAAACAACAATCTGTCCTGTTGAAGAAAACAAATCATCATACTGGGCAAATCAATAATTAATGTATAGGGAACTTATATATAAATTGGACTCCTTAAAAATAATCCTTTCTATTTGTTAATCCTTTCAAGATAAAGCTTAAAAAAAAAATCTTTTGTCAGCTGTCATCTATTACTATAGTTAACAGACACAGTTCACATGCACAATTACAGCTGTGCACAGAATGCGCATAACTGGCAGATCCAATAAAAATCCTCCTCCCAACAAAATTCTCCTCTGCTCAAAAGTCTTGTAAACTTTTCAACATGAGAAACAAACAAAAGTATTTTCAAATCTGGTTATCATCATTAAGTAAAAAAATAAGTCAATCATGAAATCTGTTTTTGCTGACAATACATTCTTCAATGATGCAAGGCAGTGTGTTTATACAGTGGCCAAAAATGTTTGTCTGTTTACTTTTCCTCTATGCTACAAATTGCCGTCAAGACTGAGCTGTCCATGACCTGCCTTTCTAAGATTTTATTTCAAAAGTATAATTTCTCCTTAGAGTTGGATTTGGCTGTGCTACAGCTATAGAAATGCAGGTAATACCAATAAAAATATTAAATACAATACTTAGCACTATGCAGTACAATATAGTATTTTAGTACCAAAGCCATCAGCACTTCTAACATCATAACCTGAATTCATACCATGCACCTTCATGTTATGTCTACTTTTCAATCCAGCTCTTTTTTTATTACTCATAGACCAAATAAGAATGAGGATTACTTATATATCTCATTACACAAACGTAAGGCAATGAACTGGCCTCCTCCTGAAAAGTTGCTAATCTAATTAGACATAAGACATATGAGACTGAAAAATGGCATAAAACAAGGAAAGCTAGCTATGAATTATCACAAAAAATACGAGATCTTTTAAAGCAACCTGAAGTCCTAAAATAGCCAAGAATCCTCATTGCACAGTCCTCCCTGTGCAGTCCTTTCTGAACAGTTCTGGACCTAGTGAGAACTGAGGAGGAGAAATCTGGTAGACTCCCTCCCGTTTAGCACAACTACTGCTATTTCTACTACCTGGAATAAATTAGAGTACTTACATTGGAAAGAAGCTGGGCAGTCTTTCCGCTGAATTAAGAGGCTTTTTAAATTGTCTAATATCCCATATCTTTAAAGTATCATCTCCTATGAAACAAAAGGGACAAAAGTTAGCAATAAAGCATTTAAATCAAGAATTTAGACATGTGCAGAAAATTTCATCCTCTAATCCAGACACAAAAAGAACAGAATGATAGGGTAGAAGCATTCAAAATGGGGGTGGTTTGGAAGATTTTTGTCCCTAAATGACTATGAAAGTGTAAGGATGAGAAGTTCCACCTGCTGCACTCCAGTAGATCAGAAACTTCTCCTCAGTGGCTCAACTTCATCATAGCAATCCCTCCTACCAAAAACCATTATCCACAGTAGAATCAGATTCCCCAAACACTCATTTATTTTGTGTTTGTGAGCGTTAGTGCTTTGCTACTAGGAGTAAACTTAACTTTTAACATATCAAAACAAATTAAAATGTTACCATGGATGGTCTAGATCAAAAACTAAACAAGTTTTATGTGTCTGGTTTCTACCTGCCCTGAAAAAATGATCAGGAAAAATGGAAGGCACATGAAGTCTTCCCCCTTTAGCAGGCAAAGAACAACAAACTGGAATCTCAGTACAGAGAACAGGCCCTGGAATCAGTCAGAAATCCTTGGGAAAGGGGGAGAAGGGAAGCAAGTGAACCCACACTTGCTATAACAAAACATTTTCACACCCCTCCACACCACCTTTGGCCATAAAAGCCAAAATAGAGGTTACAGCAAGACATTTATAGCAATTCTTGTCTGTTTGAGATAAAAATGGTGTGACTGTAGGCCAGTGCAAGTCAGGCTGTTTATTCCTTTTCGAAAAGTTATGACATATTAACAAAGTGAGAACAGGGAAGAAAAAAAAAGAGATTAGTTAGTTATTCTCAGAGAGATCTACATCTCTGCTGATCATCCCTCTGGGATACATATTCCCAACGTGAAAGAAGCTACAGAATTTGAGCTTTGAAGCACCTCACTCGGGCACCTAGAGATCTCCTTGCATTTGACATCTGTGCCTCAGTGCTTTCAAGGGTGAAAAGAAGAACTTTCAAACAACAATTCTCTCTGAAAATATCCAGAGATTAATTTTAGACAAAAAGTTACAAAACATTCCTGACCGAGGAGGAAAAAGGAGGCAAGTGACTGGTAATCCACAGAACTGCTTCCTTCCAAAGCACAGAACTTGCAGGGAAATAATTTTGTTGTCTAAAGGTATTTTGTGGATTCACAGCCTTTGATATCAAGAGCTTAAAGGAGGCCTTGGAAATAAAAATGGTAAAAAAAGTAACATGCTGTAACAAAAGAAATCAAGGCCAGCAGTACCCTTTACAGGGAAAGCAGTAATGTGTGGCCTCGTACATCATGTAAGTTTATATTAAAGACTAGGATAACTCCTTACTACAAAATATTTTTAAGAAGTGGACAACTTAAATAAATGATGTCTAGAACAGAGTATATTTCTGTTCATTGGGAAGCTAAAAAATGACAAGAAAGAAAAATGTTGAGCCTCTATTTTGGGAATGTCTGTTTTCTTATTGTTTCCCAGTAGACTCCATCCCAAGCACTTCAAAGCATTTGGTCTTGTAATATGAACCCTCCCTTTCCCCTCCCACCCCCAACAAAAAAACACTTATCAGCGAGATGTTATATCTAAAGCACCAGCACTTTATAAATGTATGCAAAGGATACCATTTGGCCACTCTGCAAATCTCCCGGATAGGGACAGATCTAAGGCTAGCAGCCAAGGCTGTTCTGTTCCCAGTGGAATGAGCCTTGACACGATCTTCAAGCTGTAGTCCTGCCAGGCTTTAGCAGGAGAGATGCAGTCAGACATTTAGCTCTTCTGCTAACAAGAAAATGTAATCTGCTGGTTTAAAAAATTAATTTAAAAGATTAGAAGACTCTAAAATTACTCAAAAAGTCATCGTTGATTTCAAATCAACACTGTCTTACACTGTGCAGAAATAGATGATTAAGTATTTGGAAAGGGAGAAATGCTAGTAGAATGACTTGGCCAATGCTATGAAACTCTTACCATCGTTAAGAATTTGCCCAGATTCACTTTTTCTAATTAAAATTTTCTGTGTTGCAAATATGATATTGGTTCCTGAATCTAATCTGCATTTGGAGTTGAAATCACTGTCACTAAGAAAACAGACATATTAACTTTCCACAACACCAAAGATTTCTTCCAGTAGCATCCTTCCATTGATGCTTAAGGGGCTTCTTTACAAGAGTTGTAGCAGTACTGATCCATTTTTAATTACTTCATACATGGACAAAAATAGTTACCCTTAAACAAAAACATATAAACAGAAGTTGTGCAGTTCAGTATGAAGCATTCAGAATAGCCCACTCAGATCATTCAGTATTTTTATTGATGGCAGACTTCTCCAAAGCCTGGCAGGATTATTTAAAGCTTTTAGAGCATTTTTAGTAGCATTTCAAACTCTGTTCTTTGTCATTTTAATAAGGAGGATACCAATAAACAGGCTTTAGTCTGAAACAATCAGGTGAGACACCATTATGCCAATAGTATTGAGTATTGGATTTATCAAGAGGTAATGATTAGGGGCTAGAAAAACAGTCTTCGGTTGAGCCAGGATAGGCATTTTGCAAATGGCTTTTAGTCAAAATAAGGCCAATGCACTGATAGATTATCTGATTTTTTTTTTTTTTTTCTTTTCAGAAGATACTGACCAGGAAGACAAGTACATGGATGCAAACGGGCCCAAAAGAAGCAAAAGTGCTGCCAGAAACTCAAAAAGCCTAAAGTCAGCAACACTCTTCAAGAAGTTCCTATTTTAAAAGGAGAGTCCTGTGTTGAAAGCAAAGCCCAAGGACAGAAATTCACAAAGACCATTGGGGAAAGCAAAGAAACACAGGAAATGAGAATTCAAAAAAGAAAATACAGCAAGGAAAGGCATAGCATAACGAAGCTTACCATGAGGGAGCACCAGAATATATTATGTTTATAAACTCTGAGCCCTTCTGTGAAGGCTTATACTATATACATGAAGAGAGGCACTTTACAGAACAAGGTATATGCTTCTGCATTGGTTCTGCAAGAGGAGCTGCAACAGCTAAAGAATGCCCTTCGGAGGCACTGTGCACAGGTTGGGACCACACTCACCCCAAGCCAAAGGCCCTGGGAGGGAAGTCACAAACTGGGGATTCTGCACTTACACTCGGAAGAGCTCTCACCATCACCTGCACCCATACCAGCCTGGCCAAATATTTAAGTTCATCATCCTCTCTAAACATATGGAAGTGAAGGATACCGGTATCAATATAGGCTGGGGGATGAAGAGATTGAGAGCAGCCCTGCCGAGAAGGACTTGGGGGTACTGGTGGATGAAAAGCTGGACATGAGCCAGCAATGGGCGCTCGCAGCCCAGAAGGCCAGTCGTATCCTGGGCTGCATCCAAAGAAGTGTGGCCAGCAGGTCGAGGGAGGGGATTCTGCCCCTCTGCTCTGCTCTGGTGAGACCCCACCTGGAGTACTGCGTCCAGCTCTGGAGCCCTCAGCATAAGACAGACATGGACCTGTTGGACCAGGTCCAGAAGAGGGACACGAAAATGATCAGGGGGATGGAACA
>NW_008795938.1:1348911-1359168 GCF_000699145.1 Aptenodytes forsteri
CTGGAAACATTCCAGGTCAGGTTGGATGGGGCTCTGAGCAACCTGATCTAGTTGAAGATGTCCCTGGTCATGGCAGGGGGGTTGGACTAGATGACCTTTAGAGGTCCCTTCCAACCCAAACTATTCTATGGTTCTATGATTCTATACTGGAAGACTTTGAGAAAACCATTTCAGCTCCAAGTGTTACGAATAGTTGACTATACCTATTAAAGCTAATGAATGCATTTTTGGCATTGTTTGAAATTAACATCAGCGTTCAGCTCCTGAGAAATATTACTTGACATAAAACCATCTGATTTTTAAAATGCTAATGTCTGTATTTACCATAAAGTGCAATATATTATTACTCTACACAAAACAAAGTCACTATACGTGCTGCTGCATAATCCTTGAGTATACAGGAAACTGTATTCAAGGTGTTTCTACTTTTTAAACCAACATAAAAATTAAACTTTTTGCTTTTCCTCAAGAACATTGTGAAGAGAAATACAGCTAAAACTTAAACAAACAAAAACATCAAAAGGAACGACAACAAAAAATTTTGCGCTCAAAAGAAACCACTTATCTGCATAAGCTATTTGATAGGCTTAGATGTGAATATTTTTTCTTGGGTTTAACTATGGTGAACTTATTTTTCTATATAAGTTTACTGATTAAGATGGCACTGAGTCTGCACACAGTTCATACCACAGAAAATAAATGAACCATCAAACTAATAGCTATCATGAGATTCACGGAATTAATTAAGTCATTGCTTCATATTATGAGAAAACTAACTCCATAAATTCTGTACATACCAGGAGACAAAAAAGGGTTTTTTAGATTTTTATAATAGGACCCCAAGTCCAGTCCTAATGCTTACCTCTTCACTGCTAAACAAAGAAAACGTTCCCCAAATACTATCTTCACTGTATTCAGAAAAAAATTGCTTTCATGGTTAAAAGTCTGCAAAAATATCACTTTCTTAAGTTTCTGTCAAGTTACCTCCTAATACCCAACAAGAGTAAGACTGGGAACTCTCATAAGCAGCTCCTTAGCTTTTCATTTTCCCTTGTGCTTGCAGCTGAGCCCTGCTTCATCTCTCTCATATCCAACACAGAATCTACATCAGATGCAGGAGAGTCAATCAGGCTTTCAGTGAAAGTCCCCGTTCCCCAATCAACTATCCTCTCTTTGATCCTCAGCACTTGGCAGGTGTGTTAATCTATGAATGCTGGATCCACATCTGCTTTTGTTGGTACAGATCCAAAGCAATACTCATATTAAAACACTGACCAAACAAGTCAAAATAAGGTATGAATCCTCCTTACTCTCTAGCATAGCACACACAGAGCTCTTATTTTTTTAATACACTAGACAAAGGTAGCACTTTTATCCACACTGAGGGGCCAAATTTCCGTACAGTCTTACATTCTGCAAACAATCGATCAACATTTTATATAGCTTAGAGCAGAACGTGGTAAATAAAACATAAGTAAGTGAAAGTATGTTTAATACGACACAAAATCTGGAGACAGATGAGGAACAGCAGGTAATCAAAAGTGCCACATGCAATAAAACTAAGCAAAGGTCATTTATGTCATCTACATTCATAAATGTGAAACATAAGAGAATTTACATAAATGGAGGTTTCAAGACAGCACTAGTGAATATTCCTCACATAAGTATTAACCTTGTTTGCTGTTAATATTTTAAAGCACACTGAGGTTTCTCTTGAAATCTTACAAAGTATGTCTGTGCGAATTGTACAGGGACACCACCACTGGCAGACAGATGCAGTATTTCACTTAGCCCAGACCAGAAAGGCAGATGGTTCACCTACTTTCCAAGCAGGAGAAGGTTCTCACATAGTAAGTGTCTGGTTCAGTAAGGACCAGCAAGGTTGCAAGTTTTTACGTCAACCACTTAGGAGTCATTCATGATGAGTACAGTGGCAGTAGAACTCTGGATGCAGGAGCCTGAACAGCAATTAAGAAACAATCCAAGTGCCATTAACATGCCCCAGTAAGCCTAGGGCTGTTGAGGACAAGACTACCATCATCTTAGAATCATAGAATCAATAAGGTTGGAAGAGACCTCCAAGATCATCGAGTCCAACCATCAACCCAACACCACCATGCCCACTAAACCATGTTCCTAAGCGCCTCATCTACACGTCTTTTAAATACCTCCAGGGATGGGGACTCAACCACTTCCCTGGGCAGCCTCTTCCAATGTTTCACCACTCTTTCAGTAAAGACATTTTTCCTCACGTCCAATCTAAACCTCCCCTGGTGCAACTTGAGGCCATTTCCTCTCGTCCTATCGCGAGTTACTTGGGAGAAGAGACCGACACCCACCTCACTACAACCTCCTTTCACGTAGTTGTAGAGAGCGATGAGGTCTCCCCTCAGCCTCCTCTTCTCCAGGCTAAACAACCCCAGTTCCCTCAGCTGCTCCTCAGAAGACTTGTTCTCCAGACCCTTCACCAGCTTCATTGCTCTTCTTTGGACACGCTCCAGCACCTCAACGTCCTTCTTGTAGTGAGGGGCCCAAAACTGAACACAGTATTCGAGGTGCGGCCTCACCAGTGCCGAGTACAGGGGCACGATCACTTCCCTACTCCTGCTGGCCACACTATTTCTGATACAGGCCAGGGTGCCATTGGCCTTCTTGGCCGCCTGGGCACACTGCTGGCTCATGTTCAGCCGGCTGTCGACCAACACCCCCAGGTCCTTTTCCGCCAGGTACCTTTCCAGCCACTCTTCCCCAAGCCTGTACCGCTGCATGGGGTTGTTGTGGCCGAAGTGCAGGACCCGGCACTTGGCCTTGTTGAACCTCATACAGTTGGCCTCGGCCCATCGATCCAGCCTGTCCAGGTCCCTCTGCAGAGCCTTCCTACCCTCGAGCAGATCAACGCTCCCACCCAACTTGGTGTCGTCTGCAAACTTACTGAGGGTGCACTCAATCCCCTCATCCAGATCATTGATAAAGAGATTGAACAAGACCGGCCCCAAAACTGAGCCCTGGGGAACACCGCTCGTGACCGGCCGCCAACAATCCTACTCTGAAAGATGTGACCTGGGGAACATAATGTTTGGAATCTTAGAAATGTGGCAAGACATACAAAGAAGTCAGAGAGGCAGCACCCAACAGCAGCTGCATATCGCTGTAAAAGCCACCAGTGCCACTCTACTCATCAGGGACAGAAGGAGGGGGAGGACTCAAAGCAATTGCAAACTACAGCCCTTGGCTTGGAAGCACATCCCCTGTTTCAGTGCTTTTGCCGTCTATGACTACCTCTATCCTGGTATTTTGTATATGTAATCTCATTCTGTCTACGTACCAAACTGACCAGATGTCCTGTACATATGTTAGGCACAGTGTTAGCCGACATTAACACATACTGCCTCTCCCCTAGGCCTGTTTATTTGGCCTTGGGGCCATGCTAATGCATACACATAGCTTCTGGTTACAGCTGGTTTCCATCCAGACAGCTCAGATCGTACGCTTGCACCTGCCTGCAAAACACTGGGTAGACAAATCTCTGTATCAAAAGCTGCCTTAGGCAGACACCATCCTATCCAATACATCTAACGCTGAAGTGAATGAGTCTTCAAATATATCTTTGCCTTCTCAAGACTTTTTCTGTTATCTAAAAGTTTTTCTATAAAATTTTTATCTGAGGTTTAGAAAACAAGCATTTTTTTCCTGTCCTGTAGACATTTCAAATTTTTTTGCCATTCAAGTACATCTTGGCCACTCACTTCCAGTTGTCACCTCTTGATGTTTATAATACAAATTAGATAGAAATTACAATTAGAACAGAAAAGGACATTGCATAAGAAAGCTGCTTCAGGAATTAATAACTCCAGAACAGAGATACTATTATTGAGACACAGTTATGTTCCTGGAAAGAACTAAGTAACAAAACTGGTCTCGTTTTATTTTTAATTAAGCTAATAATTTCCTTTTGGTGTATTATTAATGCTAAATAAGAAGACAGATCAGGAACTGTGTAATATAAACAGCAAAGTTCTCTTAATATATTCCTTAACTGCTATAAAATGCACTTTCAGGAACACAGTATTGCATGGTGTCAAAATAAAAGCCGTAAATTGTGAAACACTTCAGGTTTAAATCACTAGTATCTGATTTCACTATCTTACCTCCATCATAAACAATTACATTTAACAATGACACAGTTTAAATGGTTGTTTACTGAACCATTTAACTTAGTAAAGTTAAAATTGTCTTACATTCAACACATCAAAAGGTTCTTTCAATCACCTACCTCCCCGGCTGGCAAGGACAGTACCGTCATAGGAAAATGTCAAGCATGAAGTGTCAGTGCCTGGAGCATGGGCTTGCCTGCAGTGGAACTTTGTGTGTACCTGTTTGTCAAACAAATAGAACATTAGAAAGTTTGCTTATTTCAAGGCAGGACAAACATTTCTTTATAGCATTTTGTGTACTCTGCTGCTATTCCTAAATTTATACAGAAAACCCTGCATTTTTAGCAGGTACAGAAGATAAGTATTTCTACAGCCTTTTAAAAATGTCATATATGTTTCAGAATAGGCTTTCATAATAAAAGCTTGAATGCAAAATTTGACTTTTTCATAGATTTAATTATACAGTCCACATTTACATAGCATCAGTGCTCCTGGAAAACTCCCACTAGCACTGAATAAAGGTAGTTATGCCTGGTTAAGATAAAAATACATTTTAAGACAGTTCTCAACATTCCCCTAAGCAGGAGTATAGTTACAAAAAATACCAATATACAACATACATACTTTGGAAAGGACTTAAAAGAAGGACTTACTTTTTTCAAATTTAATCCCTGCCTAAATTCATGGCTTATATAATAGAACAAAGCTCAGATATTCTGAGGTTTGTGTTCCATTTAGCTGCAATAAAATTCAAGTTTGGGAATGATGTATGTTTATTTTTAATTATTTCTATTTTACCAATAATCCCTAGAGAAAAGTAGAAATTACTTTCAAGTTAACATTTTGTTCTTGTATAGAAGTGATTTCTTATTTATTAAGTCACTATTTAGTAAAATCCCTAAAAATGCTATTAAAAAAGGAGGAACCTCAAATTCATTTTAGCACTTTTGTAAAATCAAGCTTTCCTACTTCCCAACGAAAAACAAAGGTCTCAGCTAAGATACCAAGATGCCTTTCATACACAGGAAGGGAAAATAGAAGAAAAGGGAAAAGACAGAAACAGACAAAGGTATTTGAGATGGGTTGACTCCTTTTTTAACACCTAGGAAATTACACTTCTCATTTGCCCTCTTTTCCTAATATAAAACTAATTCATACAGTTGTAAAATAAAGCATTCAAGAGTTAAAGGTTTCCTGTGCAACTGTATCTCAGCTTCCCATCTGTAAGACAAGGATTAAAACATGCCCTTCCTCATACAGAGGGGAAGACGACAAATTAGTGACCTTAAAATCCTTTATTTACTGTAGTGATGAGCAAAACAGAAAAATATGCATAGAAGCATGTATTTTCAGAGGAGGGTTTGAACAGCATGCAGTAAGTCAGATCTAGAGTCACACCCTCAACAGTAAGAGGACAAAATACTGAGCAGCTGCTTAGTGATTACTATCCAATCTATACATTAAAAGAGACAGTTCTACAGAATAAAAAAGGAGGATGTGATCACGAAATGCAAACGCATGGACTGAATTAAGCTTGCAAAGGAATTCTCAGTTACTGTATCATCTAATTTTTGACTATGCACCTTACTAAGGCTCTTTTTATGGGCTATTTTATATGCAAAAGACCCAAGCTAGTAAAGTAACGTGTTGTTTACCCTTTCACATATTTGTTCTAAATTTGGTCCAAAAGCTAGAGAATCTTTGTGTGATGACATTAATAATGATTGCAATCTTATTTCGTTGTGCAGATTTAGTCAAGTTTTGAGGAGTCACGTAAGTCATTCCCTCCACAAATAACTCTTCAACAAACAAAGAAGGATTTCAAACACCAAGTAAATGCTTCTTACAGTATTTGGAGATAGAATGTAATAGCCTACATTTAGCCATAGTACTTGTTTTGAAATTACTGTCACTTCTAGCCAATTGTGCATATCCTGGAGAAACTCCATGAACAGATTGCAGTTTACAACTGTATGTCTTTGGTGGGGGTGTTTGTAACTACTAAGAAACATATTTTATGCATCCAATTACACAAAATTTTCCAAGTGTGGGGTATATAAAGGATAAATTGTGAATTGCCTATCAGAAAACCAATTTTCTGTAATTGTTAAACATTAACAAGCAATTAAAATGATATATTTTCTGTCTAAGAAATACCACGGACACTTGCAAAATTATCATAAATGGTTAATAATCACACCTAAAAAAAAATGACAGAAAGATTACAATATGGTATTTAGCTATCTTAAATAAAATGGAAAATCTTTGTTTGAGTTCCACACCACTTGTCGACTCAACACTCCCATCCCTCCCTGGCAATGTCACACTGACTTACGTGTATTAAAATAACAGTTTTCTTCATTTTGCTGCCCAACTGAATGCAAGGGTGTTTGATTTTTTTTTTCTTTCATTTCATCCTCAGTCTGAAATGCCTTCCTTTTGTTTTGTTTTGGATACAAATTAAAGAAAAAGATTTGGGGTCCAACCAATGCCTTTTCTTTTATGTTTTATTGGTAAAAAACCCCAAACATATATATACATGTAGATAGATAGATGGATGGATGGATGATAGATAATCACATAATGTTTCAGGAGTTTTGTTATTTTTCTATGGTCAAAGATACTGATATTATTTATCATGAATTTATGAATCCATTAATCAAACCTAAACTGTATCTTTCAGGAATTAAACAGCGCACCTTAAATATGTCACCCACTATGGAGCCTTCTCAATGAAGTACTTACACTCCAACTAGTTCTTACACTTTTTCAACTGTCTCATAGAAAAATAGCAACATACAGACATCCCAGACTCAGACATTATTTGCCCCTTAATCACAAAAATGAAAACAACAGAACAAATTTAGTCCAACCCTATGCAGCTTCAATGCCTTAGGATTTCATGTAAAACAAGACTTGTCTGAAAGGGACAGTAAGACTGCATCAGCAATTCTGTTTGTCTTTAGAAATAAATTTGCTCAGTTTACCAGTAAAGAGATTGATTTCCTAACTTTGAGCTCTGCAAGCTTGCCTTCCATATATTATTCTGCAAAGGAATATAACCCTGAATTGTAATACTAAATCAAATATTCTAAAATGATAGAAGGTTGAACAAGTTTTTACATATACTGGCAAATGTTCATTGCAGTTTTCAAAGAAAATAATGTGTTTGGCCTCTGGCCTCTTAACATTTTTAACAGATGTCTAATCTTGCTAACAAATCATTAGCAAAAAAAATGAAACAACACAAAAAATGTAAACAATTCAAAAGTTTGATTCAGGAAGGGAAGGAGAGAGCATTGAAACACTAGATAAAGATGTAAAGATAATTAGGGCAAAGTGTATCTACATTTCTCCCTCATTACCCCTCTCCTTTTGTTGCAGAGGTACCTGCTATTATGGAGTAATAGTCATGTGCCACACAAAATTTGACAAGTTCATCGGTCCTTAAAACTTTTTAAAGGTGTAGTTATTTCAGCAAACTCTGCAGTAACACACTCTATCTTCTGCAACTTGTTTGAAGGCTTTCTTGCAAATAACTCCAGCAATATAAGCACTTTCTTTCTAGCTTTGTATTAGCACATATATTTTTGTTAAGCAATTACAGCTGACTGGACTTGTGTGCAACATGAAATGACAGGCAGAAAATATGAAGCACATGTGCGAAAGGACACAGTTGCATGTATCAAAAAACCTAGGATAACAGATAAATGTCAGGGTTTGCAACATCGCCGCAGTTCTCAGAGAAGATGAGACCCAGAAGATAAAAGGAAGCCAGAGAAAGGATTGGGAAGGGGCGGGGTGGGGGAAGGTACACGACTGGAGCATCAGTAATGAATTTCTGTTGTACAAAAATCTAGGTGGATTGAAGAGGACCAATATAGGAAGTGAAGACGACAGTGGCCACATGAAGCGTTAATCACAAATGAATGACCTACAACAGACCTGCACGGTTAAGAGTTCTGTGTCACACAACTGCTCTCCTTCGCCAGAATCCTAAATAAAACATGTTCTAGGAAAAGCAGAAGATAGACCTAGTCAGCTTGTTCATCTCAGAAATCCAAGCCACGTCCATGAGAAAAACAACAATACGCTTAAATAATGAAAGTTTTGAACTTTCCACATTGTTTCTAGGACACAATATTTCACAGTAAGCCGACACTTTCCCAAGATTATAATGCTTCCCCACCCACCTTTTTTCTTTTAACAAAATAACAGATGTTCCAGCCAAGACATTCTTCTTCCTTCTTGTTCCTAACATCTTCAAGATTTTTATAAAAGCAGAGGCAGTAAATTAAGGAAGGCCTTGGGGAAAGTGAGATCTACAAAGATTGCTATATCAAACTTTTCCTGTATTAAAGATGCATAACAAAATTTTACTCATTTATTAGTAAATGTATTAGCATAATAAATTAGTAAACATAGTCAACCATGCAACCACAATCATGGTGAACATAGTCAACCATGCAACCACAATCATGTCTACAGCAAAAGGAACTCTATCCAATATGGAGTGTGCCACTAGCAATGTGCAATCAACCAGAATCGTGTCTACAGCAAAAGGAACTCTATCCAATATGGAGTGTGCCACTAGCAATGTGCAATCAACCAGAATCGTGTCTACAGCAAAAGGAACTCTATCCAATATGGAGTGTGCCACTAGCAATGTGCAATCAACCAGAATCGTGTCTACAGCAAAAGGAACTCTATCCAATATGGAGCGTGCCACTAGCAATGTGCAATCTACTCCAGTTTGCTCCAGCACAAGGAAGATGTATTCTGAACAGAGAAGCTCATCTCTAGAGATGCCTCCCGTGCTCGCTTACCGGCTGTTCACATCAAGGACGGTTTCCAACACTCCTTGAGAGAGCTGGAAATCAGGATTTATGCTGGTTTCAAACATGAGGCAGAAGGGCAGGACTAGCTGGGCAGAGATGCCAGACAGGCAAGTCCCAAACCACATATGGCTGTTTGAGACTTAAATGGGTGAGTTCACCCAACTAAGATACTTTCAGCAAAATAAATTAGCTGACACTGACAATATCCAACTGCAAAAATGATAATCTTTAATAAATGTAAAAGCCTTCCAAGGTAACATATTATCATAGGCCATTCTCAAGGCAACAAAGGCATGAGCTATAAAGCTGCAAGAGGAAAACAAACAAACAAACCAGAAGTCTTTTTAGTCACAACTGAGCAAAGCTGTCCGGGTCTTTGCTGAAAGTGATCCCATCAGAGACAGCCAGCAATCTCAGAGCTGTGATCACAGCTGACAAGACAGACAGGTTCCCAGGGCACAAGTTACACTCTCCAAATGGCTATTTCCCCATCCCCCCCTTTGGTCTTCTCTACTGAAGGAAGCATATTTCCTTTACTCTCAATTACAATCCAGAAAAGAAACATAACTGTACTTTCTGGGTTTAGTATATCACTTACAAATTATCAGGTCTGCAAAGGCCAGCTGAATTCAGGAATTTCTCCACTTTTTCCCCAAGTAGGCAGTTGCAGACTATATCAGATGCTTTCCTTAAGTCTCTGTAAACATGATCCCTGGGCTTTCAATTTATGTGACAGCTCTTCAATACCACTTCCCGTCATGTAGAAGTGGATGCTGTTTCAGTAATGACCATACTGATGCAAAACAAGATTAACTTGTGAAATTTGAGGTTTTAGTGTTTACATGACTACACTGTTACCTGATTTGCTCTTCTCCACGATTTTCTAACTCAGTGACATCTACATGTATCATTAGCAGATATGAAACACTCCTTCCTTTCTCTCAATCCTAATTAACCAATTATGAATACAGTAACTTAACATATTTGCCATAACCAGGACATCTGACTGGCAATTGTATTTAACTGTCCTGCATGTCCATTATATTCTCATTTGTTGAAATTAAGGCCTTTTTCTGGGTGGAGGGATGATATTCTAGGGGAGGCAAGTCTTTGGGATTTCTTTCTCTCTCACACTCAGCAGTGGTTCAATACCCTCCAGTAATCTGTCACATGTATTTCATAGAGAAATTTTCCCAGTTATTTGCAATTACTGAACGGTAAGAGACTTGACTTTTTTTCTTTTTTTTTTTTTTAAATCTTCTGCA
>NW_008795938.1:1359184-1369575 GCF_000699145.1 Aptenodytes forsteri
GGCTTTTTTTTTTTTTTTTTTTTTTTAAATGTTCTGCAGTTTTTCTTGAGCAACTTATTGCGATGAAAAACCTACATAACCAGAAAAAAAAAAAAAAGAAAATATAATAGCTCTGCAACTATTTTTAAAGCTTATAAAATCTTCAATCCCTTACAGTGAATCATGCATTATATCACGGAACTACGAATGAAAATAAAAACAAAAGTGTGAAATGCTTAGCTGGAAAATGTTGGGCTGTTACGGAAAACAGCAGTCTTAGAAGAGAAGCCATACAGCAGTGTAGCCAGTCAAGGTGAAAAATGATTTAGCATTTTGTTAATTGCAATTGATACAAAAAATCTCTAACATTTACACAGAAGGCAATGAGGCAAGGCACGCGATACATTTGGCTGTATGTGGTTTTAGACAAAACAAGGAAGCAAGCTGGCTGGCTTGCCTTAGAGATGTCTCTGAACCACTGTAGAGTGATGAGAAAGTCCTTCCTATCTGCCCATGCTTCCTTCACCACTTAAAGTATTCAATTTCTAAGAATACTGCTGACCACAGAAACAGTTTCTTTTTGCTTAAGTTAATTCATCAAGAAAGATTTTAGGAAACCATTTCAGAAAGATGGCTTCTTAACAGCATTGCTAAATATTTGCCTAATGGTTTGAAAATGAAATCCCAGCTGAATGTTTGGCTGCACTGTCAAACTTTTCATTTGAGAAAATAATCTATCTTGGCCACAAAAACGATAAATATTACTAATAAAAATAGCTTTTGGAAACTATTCAGTTGGCTTCCTTTGGGGATTTTTTACACTGCATGAGAAAAACATACAAGGATGTAAAAGAAACGTTCCTTTGTATCTTTTTATAATTTATCTAACCCATCCACAAAAACCCATCCCATGCTATCTCCTAGCAAATACGATTTTCCTCCTTTTTACTATCATAAATATGGCTTCTGTAAACAACAAAAAAACCCCACAATCCTCCTTTTGCCTCTTTCAAAAATAAATTAATCACCCTTTGACTTGCCCAGCTGTTGAAGGTTCCTTTGCCTTCCAGAAAAGAATCATATCTGATAAAGGTTATTCTGTAAAAATTCCATTAAAAATTTAGTTAAGGTATACTAAAGGTATACTAAGTATACAGTCTGTATACTAAGGTATACAGTCCACTATCTGTGGACTTTCAGTCCACAGATTGCTTCAAACCCACCTACAGCAACACCGGATGTTTCATACCAATTTAAAGTAGCCTTTTGCCTATTGGCAATAAACAAGCAAAAATGTAAACAGAAAAAATATAAAGAAGCTACAAAGATGCCTTTAAAATGCAACTACCACAAAGTTATTCTCATCATAATTCAATATAATTTCTCATATTCTTTCAGTCTTCAGTGCTCCCAAAGCTTAAGACCCATTTTAGTGATCTTATAGAGGTACAGTGTGAATAGAGTGAAATATAACTGAAAATATACAGAAATTCACATAAAGCTAATATTTTGGTTCAGTAACACTTGAGCCAAAAAAGGTGTAGTTTGCAGTGAGTTATGAAAGGTGGCTGTATAACAAATATACTTGTTGAAAAAAAGTAGCTAAAATATGCATAATCCAACAAGATGGGTCTATTTCTCTAAGAAATGAACAGTCACTTTCACTAAACTTCTTGTAACACAGTGAGCTATTAGTTCTTCTACATTATTTGACTTTTCTGTTAAAAATGTACGACAAACCGTTATGCCGTATTTTCTCTGCTTATTAATTAAAATAATACCTATTTTTTTAAAACAGGGATTTGGTTTTATTTATTCGGGTGGAAAAGCGAAGAAGGAAGAATGACTCAGTTAAAAGGGTAAGTGGTATTTTGCCACATGAAGTATTTCAGTGGTAAATTGAGCATTCTTAACTCAGAGCCTCAGTAGTTTATAAATAATGTTGCATAAGGTGGCTGAGATTATTAGCTCAATATACTTAACACTGATTTTCAAAGACCATACATATTTTAAGTTTTTTTTAAAAGCCTCTAGAAAACAAAAAAATGACATTATCATTCAGCAAAGTAAGTTGTTGAGAAAAGTTGTTTATGAGAAGTTAGAGGAAACTCCTTTTCTTCTGTTACAGGTCAGCTGGGACCTTGTGGATGGTGGGGGATACGCATTTTTTTAATAACCAAAGATATGTTGCTATTAGTCCGCAAGATGCAGAGTTGCTAAATGCCCTCAATTTCAGTTACCTTTAACTTGGAATTTTACCTGATGAGTTCAGTGACTTCAGGATTAGGCCCCCGAGTTACATATGAGTAAAATGTAAAGTAAGAAGCTTGTTGGGAAAATAAAGAAAAGAAAAATAAAGGTAACTCAAGCAAACCTTATATTCTTTTCAAGCAATATTCTTATCTCAGTTTCATGATTACTTCTTTGACGTTACTTTTTTTCCTCACAATAATTTTATATAATTGACTAGCTAAATAAGCAAACAAATGAAAAACCCTACACATTTGTAAGCAAAAAATTAGTGAAGTGGAAAAAATTTTCAAAAATTGTTTCCTGCAAGTAGTTTATACTAACTGAACACAGTGTTCCACAGTGAAAAGAAATAAATTCCCACTTAGCTTCAGAATCTGTAAAACCAAAGTTACAGATAACAAATTTACCAGTTTTACAAGTAAAATATTACTGTTAATCACTGTTTCCATGCGTACAAAATACAGTTGTTGAAAGCTCTTTTGACAAAATGTGGTTTTGTTCAAACAGAACAAATTACAACTGAATACTGCATTTGAATTCATCCAGCATTTAGCTCAGAAACAACATACCGTCTTAAATAACTGTGGCAGTTCAGGTTTTGTGGTAGCATCAACTTGAACCCAAAAAACCCCTTAAAATCTTTCATTATTAAAGATACTTGGTACAATAAGTTAAATTTAAAACCAAGATTTCACTGCTTCTGCAAGATGAGACTCTGGTATACTTCGATTTGGTTTCTGACACTCAATATTGAAATGACTTGAAAATGAATGTTTTCATTTTAAAACACACTGTATATTTATCCATCTACACTGCACAACACCCTGTTGTATCAAGTTTCCAAGCTAGCCTACAGAGCAGCAATCAAGGACCTAAGCATTAGGCAGAGAGAAAAAACTCGTATCTTTTAGAAAAATGTGGCTTGCTGTTCTACAGTGAGATTCCTGAATATATTTCAAATATGAATTGCTTTTAAAATTAGTTTTCTTTTTTAAGAGATATTAAAAACAGATTACTGTTTAAATATGATAGAATTCCTTTGTTTGGAATTAATGTCCTTGAATCAATTAATCCCATCTGTCTCATTTCATATAAATAATAATCTGATTATTAAAGCTATGGTAATGTAAAAATGTTCTAATCAATATCCAAGACTCCCTCAAATGGGCTGCAGTATCTGCATACCAATTTGTCTCTGAGGAGTACAGA
Organism: Aptenodytes forsteri; assembly: GCF_000699145.1. Lineage (NCBI taxonomy): Eukaryota > Metazoa > Chordata > Aves > Sphenisciformes > Spheniscidae > Aptenodytes > Aptenodytes forsteri. Next base: position 1,362,626 of record NW_008795938.1, read on the forward strand.
ATCATTACAGAATTTTTCGTTCTGCATTTAGCCTCCTCCTCTACTATTAATATTGCTTCAAAACCCTCTTTTCTTATCTTTTCCTATTTCCATTTTTTATGATACTCTGTAGTACCTCTCCTAACTACAATGCTCTTCCAGCACTAGCATCCCTAAAATTCTTCTCCATACAACAAAAAGATTTCTTCCATTTTCTCATCCTAGCCTTCCAGTTTCATTTCAGCACAGTATTTCAAACTCATGCCTGACAACTCCGTATTTCTTTTCCATCAGTAGTGGCATCTTCAGAGCATAGGGAGATACATGAATTGCTGTTTGTGAAAGTCATATCTCAGAAACCTCATTTGTATCATCCACTTTTCACCAAATAGCTCCATGTTTCTTTCTTTCTCTCTCCATTACTCTTTCTCACATTTTGGCCTTTTCATCCAATACTGCCTTCTCCTCCATACTCATTCTTTGTCAATCCCACTTAAATTCCTTCCTGAGACTCAACAGATTTATCCCTGACAAATCTAACAATGCGACCCCATCCTCATTCTCATCAGCCTTCGAAAAAAGTGCCTATTTTCTATTCCCCTTCTTCATTGTTTTATGAGGTCCAGCACCTCCTGTACACCTTCTACATGTTGGCTCCCTTCTTCACCATTCCCTCTGTTGCATGATTCTCTTTCTCTCAGTTTCACTGGCTATTCACCATTACTCAATCCCCTTGGTCACTGAACTTCTCACTCTACAATGTATTTTTAAAAAAACTTATTCACAACCATGACTACCAATATTTTCATGCCATTAAACTACCTTCCACGGAAAGGCACATCGCTGTCCGTCTGCTGAACATCTTAGTTAATCTTGACATCATTTTGTGAATGTTTAACTGGCAACTTACATTCAACATGATGAAAGCTGTTCCTGATTTTCTTACCTGGATACCGTATTTCCTCAATTTTCCTGGAAGATCTAACCTCTTTTAACTATTCATCATAAGAAAAATGTTGTTATATGCATCACAATGTGTCACCTCCTTTCTGTCACATATTGTAAAACACACTGTAATAAATCCAATCAATAATCCATTGCCAGTATTATTACTTTGACTTCTTTTCCCTCTTTGTTTCCTTGATAATGGTTCTTCACTTTTAGGGTCCACTGTTGCCTCATTTTGTCTTCTTTAACAGCTGTATTTTACCAACGACTTCAATATATAATCTTCCAATAATAGCAATTACAGATCATTCACTTAATTGTCAAGCACATCTGTGTTTTTCTCACATGAAGAAAAATGAAGTCAAAACCAATAAAACCATCACTCCCTTTTCCATAACACATATGGACATATAGTAAACTATCGTTTTAAAATGACAAAAAAAAGGAGACAAGTAGCAACTGAGTTTGCACGCTGCCTTGCTTTTGTTTGTTGGTATAAACCTGATACCAGCTTGACACCAAAGGATTCATTTTCTGACGTAACCACATTTGTTTTGGAAGGAGAACAATCAAAACTGAATTTTGTTTTATACATGCAGACACACAGCAGCACACATTAGTGCAGCTCAGCCTTGCCCTCCTGCCTCAATACACTAGCCAAGAAACATCAGTGACCTGTCTGGAGTATAGAAAACGTTCCTACACCCCTGTCAACTCCTACCCAGTTTGGCACCACACTTTCACACATCAAATATCAAAATCAAGCAGGCATTTGCAAATTTGTGACAAGTGACAAGCCAATGGCTGGCAATGCAATGCTTTCTTTTGACTAAACGAGGTGTCCCTACTTCTGAAAAATCACAGGCTTTTGAAAGTGGTCTTGAATATAAGCCAGACCTCCCGTTACCCGGGCAGGAACATACTACCTGTACCAGTTGTGCTTTTGCAAGCCCTGGTGAAACAGCCTCTATAAAGGTCACAGAACTATACTCTGGTGATCTCAACAAGATGAAGTTTGCTTACAGGTGTCGGGCTCAATCTGCTCTCCAAACAAGACCACAGACCTGCATACTGGTGAAGACAATGAGACAGGCTAGTGAGCTAGGATAGATACAGTGCCATTTATACGCTCTTACCAGGGTATGTGCTGATCATAGCAGCTACATTCATCAGCAGCTCTTAGCGTCCATAAAACACATGGTCCACGATTATACAATGAATTGGATTTTTTCAGAATATTTCACTCTTTGTATGTGAGCTAGAACAGTACTTTCTAATTTGGCCATCCTATCCCAAACTTAATAAAATGCATTTCACTGAAAATTAAATATAAATTAAGTTTTAGCACTGATTACAGGTGACTGATTTGAGCATAAAACAGTCACAAGCCAAATCTGGAAGTGATACATATACATGGTAAAAAGTTAAATAGTAACCATAAAGGCATTTTTTAAAAACACTACACACTGCTTAATCTGAATGAAAATTACGTATTTTCACTTATTTAAGAGTACCTTGTTTAAATTACTAGAGCTTAGAATGATTATACACATTCAGAAACCCTATTAAACTAGAATATCATTTTAAGTTTGTAGGCATACTTAGACACACAGACACACCGTACATGTATTTACACATAATGTGTGAAATATATAGGTAGTCATATCCAACTCCAAATCTAGTTCTCTATCTCATGAGAAATTTAGAACTTGGTTTGAGGAAGGCAGCTGTTCCACGGATGTATCTGATTTCAGTCTGTGTAGTATCACTGCAGTCATACATTAAATAAAACACAGCTGGACAATGCTCCACCTATTTCACCACCTTCTCTGCTAACTGTTTAGCACTAACATCTGTTGAAAACAAACTTTAGGAAATAGGGAGATCATAAAAAAAACTTTATTATAAAATATTTTGCACTGGAAGAAGTTTTACTTATTCATAAAGAAAGCCTCACGTATATTCAATTAGGTTTTAATTATGAGATTTATACCCAGAGTTGAAAGAAACTTGCTCACTGAAGGCTGTCTTACAAAAAATTTAATGTTATTACAAATACTTTTCATATGATTGGTTTAGTTCTGTACCTACTGCCAAGAGATGGTGTAGTTCAGCATTTATCTTCTCATTGATCATCATGGACACAAAAATAACTTCTTTGGTTTAGAATCTTATCATGAATTTTCTACAAATGCCATGCAAACTTTTTAAATTAAAGTTAACTAGACTTATGAGATGTTCTTTAGAAACGGAGGGCAGACTGTAGTGTATTATGACCAACTATTTAAGCAGATTTAAAACTGTATCCTCACAGAAATGCACCTTTAAATGGATGCAGCCATGAAACAATTGTTCTCTATGTAGAAATAGTTTGTTCTTTATCAGACTTCCTCTGAGTCAAATGTATGTAACCTAATGTTACATACAACAGCTATGCTTCACTATAATTTATCTTCTTTTTTTTAGCTTCTCAATTTCTAACAGATTCATGGGGAATATTTCTGTATTAAAAATGAGTATATTTCTTAATAAAATAAAATTGAGCACATTTCAAAATAAATCACTCCCTTATTCAATTGAACTTAAAAAAAAAATTAAAATATTTTTCTGTTTCTCTTTAGTAAGTTTATTTTTTCTAAATTAATCAGTTAGGAAAAAGGTTACGCACAAGCACTGCACAACATTTAACTACCAGTTTCCTAGGCCAGTATCCACTTTCTAATAGTGGCCAGTGACACAGGAATACATCAAAATCCCACAACTCTTAAATGGGAAGAATTTGTTACCCATCTTCTACATTAGACCTCTGGAAAAGTTAGAAATTTGGTAATATTTAAAATGAGAGCAGGAAAAAATAAGTAGTAAAAGAAAAGTTTACTCTGCTATAGTAATGAGAAGAATTTTAAAGGGAAATATAAAATCTATTTCAAAAGTTTAAAAATTCCAAAGCATTATTTTAGTTTTGAGATTTTGTATTGTCTGAAATGACCATTTCATTAAAAAAACTCTACTTCTAATTTCCTTTATTTAAAAAGCCCAAGCCTAAAACCCCAACCCAGCTAGCTCTTAGTACACTATTTTGTAAAATTCACTTCCCATTATTCTTTATGAATACCCCAAAATAGAAAGCTTTCTGAAAGTTATGAATTGATGAGAAAAAGCGATGCCTGCAAGAGATACATCCAAATATGAAGCTGGAAGGGTGCAAAAGGCCTATAAATTAACCCAAGGGACAGAGCAAGCATATGCAGACAGAAAGTACCTAATCTTCACTCAATATGTTCCACAGATCAGAAGTCATTATTTCCTACCTTTTTGTTCTTAAACAAATCCACTTGATCAAGCTGTAACAGCTTTCCTTTCACAAGTATTTTAAAATATGGGAGTTTTAGGCTTCTCTAATAAAACAAACTTAATGACCAAGAGTTGTACAGAAATATACTTTTCATTGCTTTTACGAAATTCACAGTATAAACCTGCTGTTCATCTCCTCACTAGCTTCAAGAAATAGTGACATACTATGAACCACAATGAGTAACATTTGGATGCAAAACTAGCTTCCTAATACACACATCAAGCACAAAATTCTTTTCATAATTTACAAATCCTATCAGGCTCTAGATCAATGAACTGTTCAGCTTGCTTCAGCAGTGTATATACTACAGTATCTAGAAGCTATTTTTCTGATAAGCCAGACTACTCTGGAGCTTATTTCTTGTTAGAACAAAATGTAGCATCTGTACTTCTAACTTTTTGCCTCTGCATAAAAGGAAGATTTTCTCTAAAATAACAAAGCTAGCTCAAGAAGGCTCTTCTATTTTTGTTTCATTATTTTTCATTATTTTATCTATTTCTGTAACATTATTCATGTTACATTAATATTAATAACACTACAATAGTAATAAAGCCAATCATGTTGCTATAATGCCTACTTTTTTCTTCTCAAATTGTCATTTTTAAATTATTTCTGTAAGCTTTACTGTTATTCTTCTAAATAGTAAATCAAAGAAAGATATATAATCCTTGCGGGATAAGCCTTTTTCCTTTAACCATACATGAATCCAAAGTAAAATCCTTTATGCTATTTTCATTGGGGTGTTCATCAGACTTCAAGATTTAGAATTGCCTTTCATTACTATATTAGATAGTGCAAACATTTAGATAGTTCTTAACTATAAACTGTTTATTACATAAGAGAAATGCACTTAGAAATACAGCAGGGCACATTTTATTTTAGCATATGATTGTCAGATTCTTTACTGCAGCTAGCTTCAGGGTATAGATAGTGATGTACTGGCTAAACTAGACGTATACAAAAAGGAATAATATATGAATCTGTTAATATTTGCTGCTGGCAAGCTTGTGTGTGATTTCCAGTTTCTGGAGTAGAGGTCTGGCACATATACATACGGAATGAAAGGGTGGGATATTATGGATATGGAAAACTTACCTTAAGTTTGAAAGGGGAATATAGTATATTTGGATATCTTTCATCTTGTATTTACACAAGAAATTTCCAGATGTAGCCAGACTACCCTCTTCAAAGCATGAAGCATGTTACATGCTGGGGGGAAACTGGAAGATTTGCCTGTTTAGCTGTAGTAGTTATATTCAGCAAATTTAAGAATAGTCATTGTAAATTGTTTCTATTACATATTGACACTTCACTGGAGTAATTTTAATGCTGTGAAGATATCAATATAAACCCTAAATTCTATATAAGCAAAACCGAAACAAAATACCCAAATAGACAAGTGAATATTCCATGGCCGAAACAATGAATAAAATCTAGCTGGTGTGAAAAGAGCATAATCCTGGAATGTTGTGATAGACCAGATGCCAAAGACACATTATGATCTTTGCCTGGTAGAAACTGTATCTAAAAAGGCATATGCACACTAGTAAAGCTTTCCAGTAGACAGAGATAAGACATACATTTCAAGAATTTATTACTGGGAGCTATGTCTTCTGCATGTCAGCATATGCAAAAAGCATCCTTTAACTGTGCAAAGATCCAACAATCATCTTCCCAAAACATGGGTATAAATCTTCTCAAAGGACCCTCCAATTAATGGAGAAGATATTTACAGCAAGTCTCAGATCTTACTACAAGTTTTCATTACTCTGTCATGGCAGCATCAGCTGTAAAATCGATCAAGAACAGCACAATAAAGTTTACAGAAAAATTTCCAGATAAGACCCGGACTTGGATTCCCATTCCAAAACAAAAGGGCCAGCCTATTTAGGAAGGAAAAAAAAAAAAAAAAAAGGGTATCTTACATGATCTTCTTAGAATCATAGAATAGTTTGGGTAAGAAGGGACCTTTAAAGGTCATCTAGTCCAACCCCCCGCCACCTAAAATAGCCACCTGGAATCACTCACAAGAAATTCAGATCAGAGACATGTCTGAACTCCCTATCTTCTCTGGAATCTATACATCTCCATGAAGGCTGAACTGGGTGCCTGAGGGATTCAGAATTTGGTGACTTCCAATTAGGGCTGGTTCAGGGAGGGAAAGCAGTGCTCTGGACACACTGCACATCCACAGCTTTTAATTTGCAGTATAATCATAGAATCATAGAATAGTTTGGGTTGGAAGGGACCTCTAAAGGTCATCTAGTCCAACCCCCCTGCCATGACCAGGGACATCTTCAACTAGATCAGGTTGCTCAGAGCCCCGTCCAACCTGACCTGGAATGTTTCCAGGGATGGGGCATCCACCACCTCTCTGGGCAACCTGGGCCAGTCTTTCACCACCCTCAGCGTAAAAAATTTCTTCCTTATATCTAGTTTAAACCTACCCCCCTTTAGTTTAAAGCCATTCCCCCTTGTCCTGTCGCAACAGGCCCTGCTAAAAGGTCTGTCCCCACCTTTCTTATAAGCCCCCTTTAAGTACTGAAAGACTGCAATAAGGTGTCCCCAGAGCCTTCTCTTCTCCAGGCTAAACCCCAGCTCTCTCAGCCTTTCCTCACAGGAGAGGTGTTCCATCCCCCAGATCATTTTCATGGCCCTCTTCTGGACC
>NW_008795938.1:1369900-1426909 GCF_000699145.1 Aptenodytes forsteri
CTGGCGTGTCGACTGCACCACTCAGCTTGGTGTCATCTGCAAACTTGCTGAGGGTGCACTCGATCCCACTGTCTATGCCGTTGATGAAGATATTAAACAGTACCGGTCCCAGTATGGACCCCTGCGGGACACCACTTGTCACCGATCTCCATCTGGACATTGAGCCGTTGACCACTACCCTCTGGATGTGACCATCTAACCAATTCCTCACCCACCGGACAGTCCACCCATCAAATCCATACCTCTCCAGTTTAGAGAGAAGGATGTTGTGGGGGACCATGTCAAAGGCCTTACAATGGTCCAGATAGACAATATCTGTAGCCCTTCCCACGTCCACTGATGTAGTCACTCCATCATAGAAGGCCACTAGGTTGGTCAGGCAGGACTTGCCCTTGGTGAAGCCATGCTGGCCGTCTTGAATCACCTCCCTGTCCTCCATGTGCCTTTTGCATTATCTAAATCCGTGTCCTTAGTTGTGCAATATTTGTTCAAAATGGCTCCAATACTTGTAAAACTTTTCATCTCTGAAAACTCTACCTTACAACTTCATACTGCACACCACAAAACTAAAGCTTACAAAAACCCTTTCAAAGCAAACAATCACTAAATATAGAATGTATTTATCTTACATCTATAAATCATGCAATTATTTGGAAAATACTTTTAACATGAGTATTTCTAATTAAAATGTGCAAAGCTTATATCTGCTTAACTTTAGTGCATACTGTGACATCCCACTTCCCCTTATATTTTGAGGATAGGGTGTCTTAAGGGTGTGTGGAAAACAGGTTATTGGGATTACCACTTGATCACCACTTTTGGGGATATTCATATGGGCAGTATATTAGTATAGTGTTGGATTTCATTATTATTGTGCATTTTAAGTTCTGTAAAATCACTCTGAGCTTTAGCTAAGTAATTTAAAACTGATCAAATACATGAATTATTCTAGCAATTTAAAATTAAAGTAAGGTTTTAAAACCAGGAAAAAAAGAAAACACTAGTAAAGCAGTAGTTCAGCAATACTGTAGTAGATGCTCACTTTTGAGCAGGAAATAGCTGAAGAATGGAGTTAAACATACCACGAGGTCTTTTATGAAACAACAAAGTAAAAAAATAGAAGTTAATCACTAGCTATAAAATCTTTCCCTGAGCACTGAATCAATTTGTGTTTAATGAGAATTAAATTGTGTTGAAAATCATAAAACATGCATCTTTCCTGTTCAGATTTACACTACATAAAAAGATAAACCTATTACAGATATATGTCAAAGCTAATTCTTTACTACTTACAGTGCAGCCATTAGATAGCTAAAAGCTTATAAAAATTACTCAAGGTTTCTAAACAGACCGAATTTAATATAGCTAGAAAAAAACCAGACAAGATTTTGGGTGTACAAGCTGTTTTCTTAAAGATATTTAAAAGACATCACCACTCCTTACAAACCCTGCCTCCCCCAGCATCCTTATCAATATTTTTGTATCAGAGCTGCAATGCATGTGATGTGTGAAACTGAGAAACGTGATTCAGGCTGCCATATGCAGAGAAGTTGTTTATGCAGTCCTGAGCTGAATGCACCCAGGAAAAGCTGGAGGGAAAATTCACGTAACAAGTAGCCTCATCAGGTGGTTTGAAAGACTAAAGAAAGGCTAACTAAGAAGTTTAGCCTTCTCACCCTAATAAATCCTATTTGTAATCAATGAAAAACTTCTCGATCCTTTCCTGTTTAATGTGAAAAATAAGGGGAGCTTTTTTGTTCATTAAAGAGATTTGTATCAATTTTAATTCACAATATATTTTTAACCTACCCACCAAGTGTACTATTAGTCTTTACAAAAACTACTTCAGTCTTTCCGTATCTCTATGAATGAGATACTCCCACTCCTACACATGAAAACTGGGCACACAGAGATTTACTGACTGCAAGACACACTTCATTCTTGATACTAAATATGAACAAGTGGAGCTTGTTCAGCAATATGTATTACTATTGGTCTTGCAAAAAGCTCTGAATGAGCAAGCACAGGCAAGATGAAGAATTTGAACCTATTTAAACTTCAGGTAAATCTAGTGGTTTTACGGTACTGCCCTGTGAATCAATAATTTTCAAGGTCCTGTCTTATTTTGACCACTAACGCTCTCCAACTCTCCATATTTGCCAGACACTTCTCCACGTCTCAGAACATTTAAATTGAGAGTGTTCTAATGTGTTATGATTAACTATTTCACACTATTGTTTCCACTATTCATTGGAAGTTTGAACGAAGTTATTTTTTACATCCTTTGAAGCTGTTATTTTAAGCCAAGTTGACAGTGTTCATAATATTTCAAACAAGCTGACAGATCGTTCTGCTAATGTGCACTGTAAATGCACATGTACATGAACCTTAAAGAAAAACCATGCACTGACAAAGTAACATACACGAGAAAATAACACAGATTTATGACAAAATGAAAAAATCCTCTGAGGCAGGTGATTATAATGGATCATGATCATGCTGAGGAAGTTTGGAGAAAGGCGAGGCAGAGCCAGAATGCATTTGGCTAAGTTCAGTGTTAGCAAGTTACCAATGTCAGTGTCATGAAGACAAAAAAAAGTCTTCCTCCAGAAGTTCCAAAAGTGTTTTTACTCTCACTACATACAGCTGGGAGATTTGGAATTGGACCAACAAAACAGTGGAAGCAGAAAACTGAATGAAACACTCATGGTGTGTATTACTGGTCAGAACTAAAGAAGGGAATGATCACACACCATTTTGCACACACCACTCCTTAGGCACAACAACAAAATTTTAAAAAAAAGCAGATACTGAGGTGCCTCTAAGTGGCTTGAAAAAAACAACTAACTCATGACCCTAACTTACAACAATAAAACATGGGATAGAAAAGATCTGGTTTCTTTCTAAATAAAAAAGTATTCAAATAATTGTTTAATCACATCATTCTGGACCAAGTTCTACACTACTGAGCAGCAAACAAAAGTGATGCCACAGTGGTGATGGGGACGCCACCACACAACAGGTTGATTTTTAATTTGTTTGCCCTTTGATAGACACATCAGTAGGATTCCTGTAGTCAGGTGTAAAGCTATCAAGTCATGTGTGGAGCAGAGGATAATAAACCTATAACCAGCAGTCAGACGCTATGGCTACAGAGCCAAGGAACATTTCTGGGAGCTTTGTCAAGGAGCTTCTGCCACCTTGTAAAGTGGTATGGTCTTTGTGAACCCCCAGAGGAAGAGTGGCTTCCTACCAGCACTGCAGCAGTGTGCCTGCCTCTAATGAGTGCCCCTTTTGCTCTAGGAAAGGGCATTACAGACCTTCCTTTCTATGGGGGTACCCACTTCTGCCCTTGGTACTGCTGTTTTCATGACCCTTCTCCTGTGGGAAAGCAGGGGCTTTACATTTTCACTGAAGCAAAGAGAAAATTCCCTCTCTCTGAAGTGGGCTCTGTGTTTGTGTACAATAATAAATGGGTCTACAAAAATAAATGGGTCTAAAAATCTTCACAGACACCAGGATAACAGGCACTATGGGTAGTATGTAGTGTGAGCTACAATATCCGGTAGGAACACCTTCCTGGATTTAGTTTGTGCTGTTACCATCATATGCAGGAACAGTGGTATAAGCATTCAACAGCAGGGTTGAAATGTCATTTATATTTTTGCTTAAACGCAAAAATGAATTCAGACAGTCAAAACAGGCCTTTATCGGATCAGCTCTGGCATGACAGTACAGTCAACTAAGTTACAGTTAACTTTGAACACGTTCCTGAATCTGTCCTCCTTACTGCTGCATATGTGCCAAATCCATAGTCTAAAATAATGATGCCAGAATCATTCCTAACTGATCAAGTGTAAGAAATTATATCAACTATTTTCTGCTTTCAAACACTAGTGATTTTTGTTACAGACTCAGTAAAGCCTTCTCAAGTTAAACACAAATGCTGTCTTAATTTTGACTTGAAACAGAGCTGTACTGTAGTACAGCAAAATCTGTGTTTACAGCTCTACACTTGTTTCAACAAAGTCAAATGTTATTTGCTGGATGGGAATTAAAAAATTTCTTCTTCAAAAATCAGAAGTTACTATTTCTACTATATAATTCTTCAAGCAGGTTAACCCTCACCTCTTGATTCTCCACAGCTTTACCTATTTTCCTGTGTCACCTACAGTTTGTACTCCCAATACCACACCACTTTGTCATGACTTAACATTTTCTTGTTCGCCTTTGCAAGCATCTCTGCATCCTGTCAGGCCAGTAATGCTTTCATCATTCCAGTGCAGGAGTCAATCCCATCCTCCTCTTTCTAAATCCTACTTTGAACACGTTCCTTTTTAATTTTTTTTCTTATCCCTCCCCCATCCCCCAAATGTAAGATTAAGGCTTTTTCTTTTTTTAATTATTCCATCAAGATGCCTTTTGAAACACCTGATTTTAACTACACACAGAGATTTCCAGAGGGTTCCAGCAGTTTTAGATAAGAATGCCACTAAAAAAACAATTGACAGTGCTCCTTTACACAAAAATCTTGCACATTTCTTAATGATATCAACAAAAAGCAAAGACAAAAATACTTTAGGTTTTAAAAATACAAATCCAAGGACACTACCAACTTCATTTCCACTAGCAAATCACTTTAGTCTTGACTTGTTATACAGGGGTCACCAGCTGGAAATTGCACAAGATGCACAGGATATATCTTTAAATTATTCATAATCACCTTAAACTGCACTCAATCAGCATTGCAATATGTCATCTTATAGACACACAAAAGTTCAAAAGGAAAAGCACATGAAAAAGCAGACTACCAAGAGCACTATTGTTCAAACTACACCAGAAAGCTTAATATTTCAATAGTGTATATGTTAAAATAAACAACATACACAGGTGATGAAAGCCAGTCTCTGAAAAATTTATTATTCTGTTAGAACAAGTTTAAACTTAGGATGAATTCTCAAGCTTCATGCCATTAGAAAGTTTTACTGGGTTTATAGTGGATATTAAAACAGAAATAAAAATAGATGACAATCCCAAAATACAGGCTGTACTTTGAATATGATCAACAGGCTTTCTCTTCATTTTACACCTATACATTTCCTCTTGCCTCCAGCAATCAAATTTTATTCAATCTTCATGAAAAGTTTCCTAAATTGCCTGTTTTCCTTTCAAAAATCAAATGTTTTCAAAGATGAACAGACTAATGTAACTTTTATTGTTCAGTAATACTTGTTCAGTATTATTTCTCCAAAGTCATCCTATTGGAATTGTACAGCTTTCAAAGATTTATGATGCCAGTTTGATTCAAAGGATCCTGCCCCCCACACCCCATTTCCTCTGTATTCTTACTTTGGCTTCCAAAAATTTGACCCTAATCTCATTTTCTCCTCCTATGCATGCCTTAAGTACTTACTGCATTGAAGTGAAAGGGACGGGGCATCAATTCTCTGGGTAAGATGGGCATAAAGAAGATATGGATGATTATTAGGATGATTAATTTTAAAAGCAGTAAAGCTTTGCCCAGTGAATTTGCACTTGATATTGCAAAATTAAACTCTTGGAACTGGACTGGTTTGTAAACTATACTAGACAAAGCAACAGGGAGCACCGATTGCTCTAAGCTCGAATTATAAAGCAGCAGCAAGAATTGTACATATTCTTTGTCACTTAGACTCATAACTACAGGAAATTCAATTTTAAGTTCAATATGAACAGAAGAAATTACAGAATATATTTTGTAATTTTAAAGAATTTGAAATCGTTCCCATTCTGACTCTTTCTGACCACACTGCACTTACACAAATTGTTCAGATTTGCCTCAGTGTTAATTTTTACACTTTGGACAATGTAACAACATTTGGCATTTAATGTGCAGCCTTTATCATCCTCACCCACTTGGATTCTACTCTCCTCTGCCTATTATCTTGATGAATAACGGATTTCAGTATGAAATTTTATGAGTTACTGCTTAATGCATTCAGTATCTCAAATAAAATATGGAAGTATACATTTTAATTACATAAGAACCAACAAGAAATTACAGCTTTTTTCACAAGCATCGCATCTCAAATGAATAATTTTCTAAATATAGGTATGTGGCCAACTGTTTTTTCTTTTTTTTAAAAACAGACTGCCAAGAGTTTCCTCAGTGTTTTGAACTGAGTAGCAGCACACTGAATGATCAGTTGTAGAGAGGCAGAAGAAATATTAAATTTTGCCTATGATCAGCTTCAACATTCAGCACTTGATATATTAGAAGCATATATTGTTATCAAATACTTGACTTACACTCATATTCCTATCCCAGATCTGGATGGAGCCATCTTGACAGCCAGCTGCGATAAGTTTACCATCTCTGCTGTATGTGCAAGTTGTAGGAATCACCCGTTTACCTTGAACTGATCGTGGTTTAAATACGCTTTTGTGCTTTTTTTCATTGTTAACATCCCATGTCCTCACAGTTCTGGAAAAAGGTTTAAATAAAGAGTTGTTTTAGATAAAGTTAATACATATGAAATAATTTTTCTTATGATATAATCAAACACCATTTTCAGCATAAATGGCATATAATATTGTTCAAATAAAGTTGTAATGGCTAAACAGCATTTAAGATATGGTATGGCAGTCATGAAACTAATGTGACAACTTTCCAAGTAAGAAATGTCATATTCACTAACATGGATGTGAAGGTTAAAAAAAAAAGTAAAACAATCAGTTCTTCCCAAACTCTCGTGTAAATACAAATATTTATAACTGGACAAACAACCAAAGGTTAATATGCAGGTACTACATAGTCTCCACTATCACTGGAAATCAGGAAGATTAAAGTATTCGGTCCTTTACAAGAATGAAGACTTCAGGCAACAGGCATGAATGCTTATACAAATTCATTAACTAAACAGATTGTCTTAATTGTTCTGACATGACAACAACTGACAAACCTGCTTTTAACTGGCAGTATTGCAGACTGGCTGGTTATTCTTCAGAATTTTTTTATTTTAAAAAGGCATTTTGAACAATTAATTTTAATATTATTGTAGTTCTCTTCCACTAATCCTGAAGGTCTGAGAGTTCTGTTGTAAAAGTGTTCTTCAAATACTTTACAAAGACTCATTTATGTAATATTGTTTTTTCAAGTTAAGTTTTTCCCCGATTATTAGCAAAATAAATACAACCTTTTTCTTTTTAATGGAAAAAGAGTATCTGCCTGGATCTTCAATGTTTCTTAGATACACAAAAACATCCAAATGTAAAAGAACTAAAACACAGATACAGGTGGACTCTTTAAACTGTCTTAGATACAAATGTTTTCTGTCCATTTAATATGTTGAGTTATTTCCAGATAAAAATTCAAAACTCTTCTGGCATCTAAAGCAGAGAAGAGTTTCAGGATTTGGCAAAGGAAGGAAGATCATTAGTTTAGAAAGAAAAAAAAAAAATCACTAAGTTCTCAAGACAACCTCATTTGTTTAGACTATACAAACATTGCCTGTGATCCAACCGCACGTAATTCACTGGTCTCTAGCAAAGCAAACACCACTTTAACAAAGGCTGCCATTTCTCCAGAACAAGACAAGACAGCACAACATAGCATTAGGAACTTCCATCAGAGCTACAAGACCAGACAGGCTACAGAGCTGACATATATATAATTCTAGGATAAAACAGACAAGAAAATGAGCTGGAAATAGCTCACAGAAGTTATATTTAATCACACATTTAATGACAGTAATGAGAAATCAGTAACTGAAGTAGAATGAATCTCCAATTGTCCATAATAAAGTCAGGATTAGTCTTATTTTTAGAAGTCTTCAAATCTCCTATCTGTAAGGCGCCACTTCATTGCTCTATTCGGAGCTGTAGCATAAGACATTCAAGTGTTCTGATTGTTGGTTTTGTCTTGTTTTGTTTTTTCATTTTAAATGAAACATTAGATTATGATGCATTTTCTAGGGTCACTTAAACAAATCCATGCTGCTACATGGAACAGGTTACCCAGCAAGGTTATGGAGTTGCCTTTCTTGGAGTTACTCAAAACCTGTCTGGACACGGCCACATGCTAGGTGCCTAGGTGATCCTTCTTTGAACAGGATGGTTGGATTAGAGGATCTTCAGAGGTGACTTCCATCCTCAACCATTATGTGATTCTGAGATTCCCCTTTTCCTCTCCATGTGTTGTCAATAACCATCTCAGTCTCCTACCTTTCAACAGGCACACTGACACTTTCTCCCATCCTGATATTTATTCAAAACTTGAGTCTTATTCCAGTCCCTTTCCCTCATAATACTCAATCCTTCCAGAATCTCATTTGAATATCCTGTACCTCCAGCTTCTCTTCCTCCTCTTGTGATGACCATCTCCTGCTGGAAAGCTACTTCCTCTCTTATAGTGCAAGTTTCCCAAGACTGCCTTGGCATACCCACTTCTCAGATGGTATACTCTAGTAACATGGTTATGTGCAGGGAAGTTTAAAGCCTGCCTCCCCCTATTTGCCTTTTTATCTAAGATGCCTCACACACATCTCAGCTGCAATTCCAAAAATAATCTCAGAATCCTTCACCACCCTAATTCTTCATTTCTGCTGGCACAGAGAGACTTTTTTAAAGGCTTCAGTCTCCTCTTTTTAGGGCTCCATGTCCTGTCAAAACCTCAGTCACTTCACAACACTATAGAGCATATTCAAACCTTATTATTCAATTTACCTTTCAACTGTAAAGAAAGAAGTAACACTTGTATAGTTCTATCTCTAATAACACAGATAAAAAAAAAGTGAGCCCTAAATCAACTGTAGTATCAGCAAGTCAGATGAAAAATCCAAATTTCCTGAGCTGCTGCTTCTGCTGCAGACAGCTGGCCACACTCCCTCACATGAGTTAGATGCCCTGTTAAAAATGCCCACATAGTATGTGTTTAATGTCCCCTCAATGTTTTCTTAATGTCCCCACACTGAATGTGTGTTTACTGTTGCCTTGCTGCTATTGGATCTAACTATAAAACTTTTCTACTAAAATAAAATAAATATTTTATAAGAAATCATCTGTATATTACTTACAAATTGATCAACCATTCCCAGAGAGCTCTTACCTCGAGCTAAGACTGAGCTCTTTCATCTCTTCTTTCACGTCAGATCTTTTAAATATTTTTATTCTTTATTGAAACATTTCCATTTTTTATTAAAAAATGGACATTGTATTGCAAACACATCTCATAATACCATGGACAAAATTTCAGCTTACCACATGAATCAATCAGCCCACGGTTTCTGACTGAATCACAACCAACCAAAACATTAGGAGTCATCTATAAACTATATACGTTTTATATTTTTCTTCAGGCCAGTGATGGACTAGAAACATAGGGATCGCTGAAGGACCTGAGAGAGATACTTTCACTACCCCATTCTAAGGCCCTAATCACACAGTCTGAGTATGACATAGACTTATTTGTTCTGACATTCCCCTTTTACCCTCCATGCTCCGTCAATAACTATCTGAGCATCCTGTCTCTTCTTTCAGCAGGCACTTTGATCCTTGTCCCCTGTCTACTGTTTACACTTGAAACTTACTTGAAGCCTTTCTCCAGTCCCTTTCCCTCACAACACCTAATACTTTTTACTGTTTAACTCCTCCCATTCTAGCCAGAAGGAAAGGGATAAACAAGAAAGGAAGCACAGAAACCCAAATAATTTACCTTCAGGAATGTGTCTTTAAACTGGCAATATGGCAAACAAATACTAACTAATGCTGCTTCTGTATTTTCTCTCCCCTTCTGCTACTGACCCTCAGTCACCATACCATATCACAGTCAACTCAGAGAGCACAATTTGGAAATATGCCTCTGGTTTTTTACAGAGTATTTTGTACCATTTAATGATTCTTCCTCCTCCTCAGACATAACGAAAAAATAACAGATTGCATTACAGAAGTCCCATTTTTACTTCCTAACCTACTCTGGGTCCAATCTAATGTTGTTTGTGTTGAAACGAATAAAATATTTTACACACACCCCCCCCCCGCGTCAATCAGATCAGTTCCAGGAGACTCATTTTCGTCAAAAAAGCCTCTTACTAAGAGTATCTCCCTAGGCCTAAATAAGTGTGGGATGAAAGAATAACACTGTTTTATGCTCTATGTTGTGTAATTTAGCAGAAGTATAATACTAATATTTATCTGTTGACAGGTATAACCAAGGTATTTTTGAACTCCACTGAAAACAAAAGGAAAACACTTCCCAAATGAGTCTTTTTTCCACCTGAAAACAAACTATGTTTAATGAAAGTTTGTTCTTTAGTAAAAAGAATATATAGGAATTTTTTTTTAAACTATCCCTGCAACATATAATGTTCTTTCATCATGTCAAATTTTAATAATACTGAATGATACACACAGCCACATAAATATTTTAAATTTCCCTTTCATCAATTTCCTTTCAAAGAAAACTTCCATGAAAAAGGCTCCACATACACAAGTTTAAATTTAACTTTTTAAATGTTGGATTCCACATCTGCGAAACAGATTTTGTGAAGTTCTGATATTTGCCAGGAGCAATTCAAAGCAACTTAGAAAAGGATGGGAATGTTCTTTTCAAAAGGTAACGTGGATGTTTTCCTGACCACTGAGAAGTTAAATGACCCATAATAAACAACTAATTTAATTACTGAGGTTCAGGGGTGGGGGTTTTTTTTGTTTTTTTCCCCCACAAATGTTTTTTCTCTCTCCCCCCCCCTTTTTTCTAATATTCTTAAAATGTTATTACTAAGTCAAAATTTCTAATAAAATTAATTATTGACAATGCTGCTGTATTACAAAAATTATTAAAGGTATTTATGTAGCTGCATTTCCCAGCCTGCAAGCATGGAAAATTTCTCTAAGTCCTGATTCAGCATGCCACTGCTCATTCTAATACTATTCTAATACAAACTGCTAAAATTCAAGGAGTGAACCAATCCAAATATTAAAAGCCTGACCTGTCAAATTTCACTAGGCTTCTCTGCCTGTCCCATCTCCTCTGTTTCTGCTGGACTGCAACACTCTTGCACAATACTGAACGTTATTTGCATTTAATATACTATAAATATATTAAATCTATTCTTAATAATTAAGTCTATTCTTATCACACAAAATACAAAAAAAGCAACAGAATACATTACTGCTAAAAATACGGATCAGGCTTAATGTTGTACATCTAGTAACTATATTATAATGCTTATCTTTGTAATATATTATAATGCCTACCTTTGTAATATAAGGTTGCCCAAAAAGGCTACCTTGGAAAGCTATAACATACTTTAAATTCCATTGCAGCAGTATTTGTATGATGATTTTATCAGCAGAGCACTGAATTCCATTTCATCTTATCAGTGATAGAAAACACATTTTTAAGTGTTAAAATTAGGCCTTTTTATAGAAAAGTAACTGATCTTAAAGCCAGATTTTTTCATCTTTTTTATGACATAAAACAACCTTACCTACACAGGAAAGAAATTAAGATGCTTATATAATATGGTGAAAAATTACCTAAAGCGGAATGTGTAAAGAAAATAGATAAGAAATAGCTGAAAAGTTCTGTTAAGATGCACTTTGTGCATATGGTGGTACAAGACTATGTCAGCAAGAAAGCTTTCATTATTGTCTTCTCTTTGCCCTCTTTCAGCAGAAGTTATAGTCGTCTTCTGTTGAGCACGTGGGACCCAATGAAGGCTGAACCACCTGCTAGATACTGAAAAAATTTGTACACACAAACAGATGGAGAAATCCACAGAAATTTTCCATACTTGTCTGGCAGAACAGACAAGTAAATAAGCTACCTTCTCCCAGCATCTGAACAGAGTCAAAATAATTTAAACCAGAATACAAGAAAGGTCACATCCAACATAAGTAAAATCCTAACTGTGGAAGGAACTGCCAAAAAAATTGACACAACTTAGTAATTTATAACAATTCTTCAGCTTCTCTGTTACTTAAATAATCCCAAAATGTAAAAAACAAAACCATCAAAATTAATTTTTATATGATATGCAGCAAATGGGCTGAAGCAACTATGAAACTATATTTTTCTGTATTTCCAAATAAAAATGGTAGCCCTTTTCGTGATAGAAGAAATTGCCACCATTTGTGTAATTGCAGCTGAATTTTAATTACTATTTTTTTGGGGGGAAACAGATTAAAATCTAATAACAACAAATGGGAACTACTTCCATTGTCCAGTTGGAATGAATTAAAAAGCAACCAACTCAAAATTGAAATGACACATAAGCATGTCTGAGAGAGCATGGAGAGTAGACATACTGAATTACTAAGCAAGAATCCTGCTGCTGGCCAGTGTATACAAGATTTGAGGAAAACTAAATTAGAAAAGGAAACAGAGAGAACTGACTATGAATGAGTATTAACTGGGCTAAGGAACCAGAACTCCTAATGGAGGTCAGGGAGAGGAGTAGAGATGGTGAGAGACAGACTGGGTAAGGAGAATAAAAGCAAGGAACAGAATATAACAGCTATAATGTCATGCCAGATTTGGCATGAGTGCTTTCAAGTCAGCTGTGCAGCATGTTCACAAGAGGAAAACAGCAGCAGCAAACACTACCAAGTTATGACATACAATCACTTCTGGCTGAGGAACTGGCCAACAGATGCATTCAGATACAAAGAGTTACCCACCAACACATCTATATAACCCCTTTCAGGTTATAATGAACACAGTTGTAAAGACACAGTAGAACACTTGACAACAGAACCTCTTACTTATGGCATGAGAAGTGTTTTTATTCAAATGCAAAGCTCACAAGCCTTCCAGATAGTAATTTTTGTGTTTTCCCAGAATAAACCACTGGTCAGGCTAACAACACAAAAAGGCATGCTTCAAAAGGGTAAAAATTTAAGAGTAGCAACAAAATTCCTAGAAATAAGCTAGTAATTAACATACTACAAATCTTACCAATTTAGTATTGACACATATCATCCAAGCAGAACTCAGATTTAGAAATTATTTGCTTAAGTCATTCAGCCATCCAGTCCCTTCCTTCCTTCCTCAAGGTTATCAATAGGAGAAAGGAATCTCTTTAGTCCTTACAATTAATTAGGTCCTTGATTGCATGAACAAGGGGACATCATCTATGCGTCTCTTCCTTGCTTCAGTTTTTGCATTACAGGAAGAGTACCCATGGAGAATATAAGCAGAGCTGGAGACACAAGTAATGTACAAAGCAAGCCAATGTGAAAAGACTATGTTTTCTCAGTAATTTTTTGAATCAGCAGATACTGTACATAGTGTTATATTGTATTTGCATATGAATTACATATCTATTTCAGCTATTCCCTTCTAAGGGCCTGTCCAAAGTGATGGAAAAATACCCTGTGGAATTGCGCACAAAATTTTAAGTACATTGTTACTCCTTTCAAAACCTGAAAATTCCCCCAAAGTATTTGCAGATCAGCTCATCAAAATGACCAACTCCAAAATTTCATCATTCTCAAAGTCAAAGACTATAGCAGACATATTTCGCACATCACATTGGCAGAGAGAAGGAATGAAAAAATACCACACAGAAAAAAAAAAAACCCCTACATTATAAATGTTGACATTTATCAACTATCAACAGCAGCTGTTAACTCAAAGCACAAAAAAGAGCATCCAGTCACACAAATAGGAAGATCTCAGAATGGATCATAAAAGAAATTCCAAGATTCTGCTCTAGACTTCTCGTTTCCCTCCTTGTGAATTCCCTGCACAATGCAGGGAACTATCCTGCGCAATGCAAAATTCAGATAAATACCTTGCTATCTCCAGTCTTTAACTTCAAAGATTCTGAATGCTTTAATTCAAACCAGTAAGTTTCATCTGGGACCTAGAAGTTTTACAAGACATTTTTTTCCTTCTAAAAAGATTTTTATCTATACCTTTTCTTCACAGATTTTCAGAAGACACACAAACTTTAAACTACACTTGCTCTTAACATATCTAAAGAAGAATACATTTGTTTTCTTATATCTGAATTGTTTTGCTACATGTATAGATCTTGAAACAGTTATTTGTAAATCAAGTGTTCTTACATAATTAAAACCAGCCAGAAAACACATTACATATAAAACATCATTTTTACTAACAGATGAGGATACCAGCAATCTGCTCGGAATGTAATTGCTATCCTGGAAGACAGTATAACTTACTAAAATATGGACAATATACAGAAAGGTAGAAGACCAAGAGGAAAGTAAATGACAGAAAATTCTGATTAAAAACAAAAGAATAACATTACTATATGTCTTTTGCATTAACAGTTATTGGAAAGATAGGCTAGTTCCAATGTAGTTACTAATGCTCAGCAGAATTTTCCTCACATCAAAACAAATAGTCTGAACATAAGTAAAACAAAAGGCTTGGCGGGAGAAACTTTCCAGCCTCAGAAGAAAAGATATGAAAAGAAATATTATGGGAATGAACATACAAGTAGGAGGAAAAAAGGGAAGATAGAATACAGAAGTGAAAAACAGATCAATTGTGGAAAACCAAAAAAGGTTGACTAAGCTAACTGCTGGACAGAAAGCAGTAGCAGAGCGTATGCAGGTATGCAATTATTATGCCAGTAAGAGTCCATAGTTCGAAGGAAGGAAGACTAAGTTTCCACATACTTGTTATATTCAGTGCTGCTTAGAATACAGAAAAATAGACGAAATCTAAAAACACTGATTACATTCTGAAGACAGGATAACTGTCAGGGTGGCGGGGCGGGGGGAACAAACAACCCCCACACACACACCAAACCAACCAAACAGCTTCAAGAACCAATGCACAAGAATAAATTACATAAAAGGAAAATGATGTTAAGTAAAGCTTTAGATATTATTGAGAGAAGAATGCACTGCACTGAGCACTATCTTAAATACATTCAAATTCTGCAGAAGACAAATTGGAAGGCAAGTCACTGAGGCATTCAAAAAAAACCACACACATGCTCCAGAACACTGTTTAGTTTCCCAAATGTGTGATACAGAAAAAGGCCTCTTCAGACTAAGAAAATGGTCTTCAAATTAAAGGCATATACTGTACTGAAAACAGTGGTTGTAGGGCTCATAGGTTAATAAAAAATAATCCATTTAGGTGTTCCAAACTGTGTGGTTGTGATGGTTTCTTCCTTGAAATTTTTTTTCTGCAGTTTAATTCAAGGTAGTTATAATGGATTCACTCTATTTGACAAAACCCCTTCTGTAGGCCAATGTACAGGCAAAAACTGAACCTGCCCATCATGCCCAAATTCCTGTAGACCTTTCTCCTTTAGTATTTCCTTAAATATTAAAGTATTTCCTTTTGTATTTCCCTAAAACACTGAATATATTCAACTGCATTAGTGATGAGCAATTGGGCAACTAGACTTCACTAAAAGAAAAAAAGCTTGTTAGTTTTGAATTACTTTCTCACTGGCATCGGCAGCTAATTATCTTTGTTTCTTGTTGATGAAATTTTCACATACAAATCTGACTGAAGAGATTGTTTTTCTTTGCATCAGCCATTAGATTGGCAATCATGGATGTCTGCATCAAAGCATATCACTTCTCCAGTTCAAATCAGCAAAGTATCCAAGCAAGTCTTCAGAAAACCATCCACAGAGTAGGTTAGAAAACCATCCCCTTAAGATCCTTTCATCCAATGAGTAACGAGTTCAGTGATTTTAATGAAGTATAGTGAGCTCTGTAAAGAGTTAATATGCTTTTGAATTAATAATTCAAAGTCTTACGTTAATGCTGTGCTATTTAGAAAAAAACCCAAGCACTAGTATTTTCCTGATACTATGTAGCACTTTGCACACAAGAAGCCCTTCATTTACTATTCTAGCAACATCTAACTTCAATATTATTATTTCTATAGAGAACATCAGATGAATTACAGATATTATGTGATTGACTTCTGAAAGCTGTGACAGTAAAAGGAGGCACAATTTTGTGTCATTTTCCAAATGGGGCAACAAGACAACTAACTGAGATCTCATCTCCCACTTAGTAAAGATAAGAGTGGGATGTTATCAATCTCCCTATGGGGTACATCTCATTAAGATCAAAGGGGAAGACCTGGTAAAGAACATCGACAGTTCAAGTTACTGTCACCTGCATGAACTGAAATGACTCAAGAGCAGTCTTGCATGATACTGCAAAAGCAGGAAGAGTAAATCACTAGGAAAACAGGATGCTTTCTAAAAAGCTGATTAGTCATGGCTGTAAAAGTTAAGGCTCATTTGGGTCTCAAGTTCTTCTTCACTCCAATAAATAACTTAGATTGGAACTAACACTCAGCAGAACTCTCCATTAAACCAGTGAAAAATCAACTGAAATTAAATTAAAGCAGTCAAGCAATTAAAAGCTCTCTGAAGCAACAGCTCAGCTGATCCTATATGCATGACAATTAGTTTTAACCATTTTTGCTGCCATCTTAGATCGCACTCACAGTCACTTTTCTGCAATTCCATTAGCAATGAACTGCAATCTAACAGAGGTAAGTAACAAAAGAGAGCAAATTGTAAGTCTTACATGTATTTTGATTTTTAAAGTTACAGAATGTATTCTAAACAATGCAAAGTTTGACTCAGCTGTACAGATTAACTATGCACTTTGGGCTACAGAAAATTTTAACAGTGAGTTTTACTTTGTATTTATGTATGAAGTAACAAACTTTGTATGTTCTAGTACAATCTCCACAAAAACTTATGAAAGGCTCATAAAGACCAGGCCAAACTGCAGCACAGAAATTAGTATTTACTTACACTTTATGTATTTATAATATTTTCTGGAATACACACCAAAGGGTAAGACACTTCCCTTCTCCTCCCAAAAATTCAGAAAGACAGACAGAATCTTTTGTAGAGAAGAAATATGGTTCTTAGCCTCAGGTCTCCAAAGAGTCAAGACACAGTCCCGTATCTATCTGGATAACCACAGAGGGCATCGTTTTTTCATATACTCATCACCATGGCCTGCCTACATCATAATATTGCTGCTCCTGAAGGAGCCCCTATATTTCTTTCTGACTTTTGTGTAAGGTTAAAAGTCTAAAGCAAAAGGTTAGTGGACAAAGTAGTATTAAATTTTATTATTTCTGAAGATGAAAACTGAGACTTATGCTCCCTTATAAGTTATGTTCTCTACATGGGGGGAAATGCTATTGTTTTGCTGGAGTTGAAAATGCGTATATTTAAAAATAGTAAAGGCAGGAAATAAACAACTAAAAAACTATTTTTAATAATCTGTTTATCCTTTTAAATAAAAAAGACCAGAGAAGTGACTTGTTTCATAGCCCAATTCGATAAAAAAAAAATCAAATATCTCTAGAGTTTGAACACGTTACTTTGTGGTGCTTTAGTCTTCTGCTTGCCTTAAGCCCTTAAATTCACCTTTTAGCTCACTGCACAGCCTCCTGCTACCTAAGCAACCTGGTCTAAGTTGGCCTTGTGCTAAGCAGGGGATCGAAAGAGATGACCTCCAGATGTCTTCTTCAAGCTAAATTATTCTGTGACTCCAGAAAATCTGAAAGGGTGCTTTACAATGCATTTAGAGCATATGAATATTCTTGGCAGCGACCCACACTTCTTATATCTAAAATTCTATGAACCAACATAAATCTGTTCAAAAGCTAGTAAGACTAGAACTAAGTCCAAAATCACAACAAAGACATACAAATAGCATCAATATCACTCACTTTAAGAGCTACTGGGAGATGGATATTGGGAAAACTGTAGAAGCTTCAGTTGGTGACTCACGTACGTTGAGCCTACATGTTGTAAACAACATGTCTTACTTCTCTACTCCCTTCTGCACTCATGAGTAGTTAACAAGCACCTATCCCCAAACCTATTTGGAAACTCCAGAGCAATCAAGGTTTAACTCGCAGCTGAAAGCGCTCCTACACAGGTCAATCAAGTAGTAGGAAAATTCCCAACTCATTTTTTTTCCAGCTAGAACTCATGCATGCCTCCTTAATAATTCAGCTATTCTTTAAATAATTGTAAATGACCAGCTCTACTCTTCATTTTTACGTGAGGAACTGGCAAAATCTGTAATTCTTTTTTTCTTAGAATCACAGAATATCTCGAGTTGGACAGGACCCATCAGGATCATTGAGTCCAGCTCCCTGCTCCTCGCAGGACCACCTAAAACTAAACCACATGTCTCAGAGCCTCATCCAGACGCTCCTCCAACTCTGACAGGCTCGGTGCCGCGACCACTTCCCTGGGGAGCCTGTTCCGGGGACCGACCACCCTCTCAGTGAAGAATCTTTTCCTAATGTCCAACCTGAACTTCCCCTGACGCAGCTTCATTCCATTTCCTCGTGTCCTGTCTCTGGTCACCAGAGAGAGGAGATCAGCACCTCCCCCTCCGCTGCCCCCCATGAGGAAGGTGTAGACTGCAATGAGGGCACCCCTCAGTGATGAGGCCACCCTTCAGCCTTCTCTTCTCCAAGCTGAACAAACCAAGTGACCTCAGCCGCTCCTCATAACTCTTGCCCTCAAGGCCTTTCACTATCTTGGTCACCCTCCTCTGGACACACTCTCATAGTCTGATGTCCTTCTTATATTGAGGCACCCAAAACTGCACACAGTACTCAAGGTGGGGCCGCACCAGTGCAGTGTAGAGTGGGACAATCACCTCCCTCGACCAGCTCGCTATGCTGTGCTTGATGCACCCCAGGACACGGTCGGCCCTTTTGGCTGCCAGGGCACACTGTTGACTCATATTCAACTTGCCATCAGCCCAGACCCCCAGATCTCTTTCTGCGGGGCTGCTCTCCCCCAGTTTGTAGGTATAACCAGGATTACGCTGTCCCAGGTGGAGAATCTGGCACTTGCTCTTGTTAAATTTCATACGGTTGGTGGTTGCCCAGCTCTCTGGCCTATCCAGATCCCTCTGTAAGGGCTCTCTACCCTCAAGAGAGTCCACAGCTCCTCCTAGAAACTTACTTAATGTAAGGCCAGCCTGATGTAACCCTATTTACTGTAACTCTTTGAGCCCGACTTGTCAGCCAATTGCTCACCCAACATATTACAGACTTGTCTAGCTGTGTGCTGGACATTTTGTCCAGAAGGATACTGTGACAGACAGTATCAAAAGCTCTGCTAAAATCTAAAACCCCCACATCTACTATCTTCCCTTGGTCAACTAGATGGGTGACCTTGTCATAAAAGGAAGTTAAGTTCATTAAACAAGATTTTCCCCTCATGAACCCATGCTGGCTATGACCAATGACTACGTTGTCTCTCAAGTGTTTTTCAGTAACTCCCAGAATAACCTTCTCCATAATTTTACCAGGCACTGAAGTGAGACTGACAGGCCTGTAATTACCAGGGTCTTCCTTCTTACACTTCTTGAAAATTGGGACATTTGTGAGCTTCCACTCGACTGGAAGCTATCGGTGAAAAGCAAGTTCAGGATGCTTTGTATGTTTAGTTCCTTCCTACTATGGCAAAATGCAGCTAAGGAAGCTCTTAAAAAATACGCCATTTCTGAAATACAATTTTTAATTTTATGCTTAAAATCCAAATATGTTTTCTCTTGAAGCAAGAGAGCCATCAATAATAGATGCAAACAGGCCAGACTGGTGGTCCCAGGCTGAATTTGGCCCCTTACACAATTTCATCACTCCTGGCACCCTCAATTTTGTGGAAAGATAACACAGCTTTTAGAAGTGCACGAGATGTCAAAACCTCCTCTTGCACATACCTATGACCGGTTGTTTAGACCCACAAGCTACTGCTGATTTTACGCAGCCCAGGATAGACATTCCTAAGCTGCTATTCAGTTCCTACCACTGAAAAAGTTGAACCATCTTGTCTGAAACTATGTACAGTAGCTGCAGAGAAGGCAGTGTCAGAAGCGTAAGTTTACCAGATACTTTCAGCCTTTGGTGAAATCATGTTAAATTGTAAACTAAGTTTAGAAAACCAGTTCCATTTCCAAATGGAGAAAAAAAGTGTATTTTCATGTCACATCTGTTGTTTGCAGATGAACAACATGAACAAATTCACATGCTTACTAAAGTCACTGCATTTATACACACACTGGATATATGTGCACATATGTGTATTTCAAACTACTGTGAAGGAAGTACAAATTCTGAATTTATGATCCATCACCACTGGGTGGATTCCCTAGCTTTTTCTGTGTGAATTTCTCTGTCTTACATTGACAAACAGAATGAGCCTCCCCTATTTCATACACAATAAACTTGGAAGCTGTGGATAACATGAAATTCTAAACTTATCATTTCAGAAAAACAAACCGATCTAGTCTTGGAATCAATATATGAGACTAGGGGCAGAATCTTGAAACAAAATTGTAAGATCAAAGTGCAATGCTTAACTGAAAACCTACTCTTCAGCAGAAGTTTGTGTTTACATAAGCTGCAATGTAAAAACCACTTGATAATCAATTTCACTTCAACCATGCTATGTGAAAAGCAGAGTTTTGTTCCTGTCTATATGCATAAACACATCTGGATTTTAAAATTAAAACCATTCCATAGGATCTAGGGACAAAGCACAAGCCATACTCCCTTCCACAGAGCCATGGACAATATAATAGCAAGACTTGCTTAAATAAATGAGGAAAAAGAATTGGCACAATTTAGCATGCTTTGGCCCCCCATTTTCTCTGCATTGCAACAAGTTTTTCTTTTGTTTTAAATTTTTAGTTCTTAAGATAATCTACCTGAAACTGTATGAACCTTTTAAAAATGAAGTTATGCAGTAAAAATATAAGTCGAAAAAGCTCTCAAATGCAAGCTCTTACAACCGACTGCATTTTTTATTGCAGCAGCTAACATTTTAATCAAGAAAAACTTCAGAAAAATATTAATATAAACATACATAGTTTATAAAAAGACGAAAACAGCTTTACTAACCCTTTTGTAAACACACAGCTTTCAGCAAGGGCCAGCACAGTCATTATTCAAACTCCTCTTAACCAGGCCTGCTCATTTGCTGTGCTCTCTTAATCAGCTCTGCACTGCATATATATCTATAAATAGATGTTAGTCTAGGAAAAGCCGTCCTCATGTATCTGGAGTGAACTTCACACCTTTACACATATCAAGACAAAAAGCAAACTACTAGGTCCGTGCAGTGCAAATTACTACACACATGTGAGATAGCAGCAATTTCTTGATGAACGCACTCTTGTCTTACGAACAAGTCTCCAGAGGTGATTTTTTCCAAAGACTTATAATTTTGACTACTCATGGGAGATTTTCACAAGAGCAACAGAACTTTACACCTACACAACCACAATGCTTCCTCTTCCTGCAAAATACCATGCTCCTATGCCAAAGGATGAGAACTTAGGCTGTTCCAGAGGCAGGAGAAAGAAAAAAGTCACCAGAACTTAACATAATTGACACATGTAACTCCTAAGCCTCATTACTGGAAACAGCTGAATTGCTATGGCTGAAATAAAAAATAAAACATCAACTATGTGAGGATAGATAAGGTGGATATACAAATCCTCCAGCATAATTTGATTTTCATAAATGCCAATTCTGCTTTATTTTTACCTCATGCAACTCTTGAGAACAAGTTTTTAGATAATCTGTATGGTATTGCAATGTAGGTATTTAAGCAATAACTCTATAGTACAAAGAGTATATAAAATACGGGTTAAACCAGGTTTGTATGGAAGCGAAAAGTATTATATTTTACACAGGTAAAAACCAAGAGAGACACCTAAAATCTCTGTAACTGACAGAGGAATAAAAAAAATTATTCAAAAAATTATTCTATCTTGGGACCAGTTACCAGACTATCAGTTCCTTACTCTCTGTGTTTACTTGCACGCATGTGCACGAACAGCTGGTTTCTTTGAAGCCATAAAATTTTGTTACTTCAGGTACCTCTAACTTTACTCCTGCTTTGAATTTTATTAGTGTAGCACTAATCACATACATTTGATATTTAATTCTAAATAATATTACCTGCAACAGTTTGAGAGTGCCTTATTTAAGTTAACTTTCGATTCACAGTCATTACAAGAAATAAAGCTTGTAAGGCTCACTACTTTAAAGTCTTCCTGTATTATGGCACTGAATATGCATGGAATACTTTTAAGTTATATTCCATATAATCATATGCATTTCCAAACAAAGTGGGCAGATCTACATCATCTCTATTGCTTTAAGAAGCCTTGCAATATTTTGTACTTTCCCAAGATCTTACACTCTTGAAATTGGTAGACTGCATGAGTACTTCAGCTTTCACTTGAAAGAACCACAAAGAGCTTGAAATATTAAGCAAGTTCAGACTAAAGGTTCAGAAACAAGGAAACAAATAAGCAACCTGTTAAATATTTAATTTATTTGTATTTTGAATAAATGAATGTTATTATATATCTACTTGAAAATCTACTTGGCTCTAAGATGTTATCATGTGGCTGGTTTATTTCTAACATTCATTTGAATGTAACCTGGTGAGGAGGCTCTTTAAACCAAGCCACTTTCTACCGAAGCAGATGAGTAATACTCACATCACCCATTCCACCAATTCTGTTATAAGGGTGCTAACCTTCAACAGAGGATTAAAAAAAAAAAAAAAAAAGGAGTTTGGATGTGGAACAACTGCATGGACTGTTCCCCAAAATAACAGAACCTGTGAAACTAAACTATGCTATTATTTTTCATGTACAGTGCTCAGGAAACTATTAATGTCATCTAGCTCCTTCTAAACATGGGTCCTGGGTTTAAAAATTAGCCATTCTAGGGTCACTGAGAGAGTTGTTACTTGATGGCTAAACTTCATGTAAATAAATGTGAGCTATGTAAAATATAATAGACACCCTTTGTCTACCTGGAAAAGTTTCTAGAGCAAACAAGCCCTGGCCATGGACTGTAGGAGTCCACTCTGGTCCTCTGAGGTAGTCTCTCTGCAATAAAGAACTGGAAACGTATATTCCACACTGTATTTCAATGGCAATTTTGATTTAATGGTCCAAAAAGACAACTACAAAAACATATTTTTATATTAGCACTATGCTCACTCAGTGTCCTTAAAAAAAAAATTCCAAAGGAAAAGCAGTTCATGCTGCAGAAAGACACACACTGGGATGAAACATCAACTTATAGAGAAGAAATTAAATCTATTTTCAGAATTATTATAACCTCAATGAAAAAATAAAGTTGTTCTAAAAAAAACCCACCACTCCTTTCAAAATTTCTAAAGCCAAATTTTAACTCAAAATTTTAACTCTGTCTGAAGTTAGATTATTAGCTACGATTTGCAATAAGCATGCTGATAGAATAATTAATTTTTAAAGCTTAAGTATGTACCACCAAAAAAGGGAAGACACCTTTTTTCTTCTCTGAAACTCTTCAATACCTCTTGTTCTGCTATCCATTTAATTCACAGTGAATCACACAACAGAAGGAAGCTACAAATGAGTATAAGTAAATTATTTATTTTGAAGGCAGGAATGTATATGGTCTAGTAAGTTTATGATGACAAAAGAAGATCTGCATCTTATCTGACCAAAAGTTCAACCTCAGGAGACTGAAATGTTTGCCAGCAGGTTCTAAATCACACAGGCACCAATGAATGTAGATCTTAATTGTAGAGATTAGCTGACCAGAAGTTTCCACTACTATTAATGAGCTAAACTGAAGAATATCAATCAGATGTTTTGTGTCCCAGCAAACAGAAGATTTCACAAATCACAGGTCTGGAAACATTTCAAGAAGGAGATGAAAGGTTTCCAAAACCAAACTAATCCCTCTCAAGAGAAATGCATTTAATATAAAGTTTTATTAGCAAATACTTGAACAATAAAATTAGCTTAAAAAAATTAACGTTATTCCCATAAAGGGGCTGTAAAACAATCTACTGGGGAATGATTCGGAGACAGCAAGGGGGGGAGGGGAAATCCAGCAAAAAGTCAGGGAGGAATTGGTTGATAACACTGTGAAGGCAGATTGATTTTGAAGAGATAACATGCAACTAAAAAAGAAAAAAAAATCTTGTAATTAATGTGCTACAGAAAGAACTATTAGATCCATTTCCCACCAGAAGTTCCACATGGACAGTTCTGCCATCCTCAGAAGGACTATGTATGGACTTCTTCCTAGCCTCAAAAAGTTGAATAACTTTAACAGACATTCACAGCTCAAACCCCAAACCCTTATCCATAAGAGTTTAACTAAGTCACATATATGAGTTGATCAGAGTTTTTATCACCAAGAAATCTACATGCCCATTCCAATCTCAGGCTTATTAACTGGTGCTTTTTGAGCTCACTGGTTTGTTTGATGATTAAAAGAGAAATTTCATCCACCAATTTCTATGTGAAGGCTACAAATTGTAAAGAATTTACTGCATTCCTTCCTTAATAATCATTTCCACAGTCACATAATACCTCTGTTGACAAAGAAATACTTTTTTCTCTCCTATTCAAACCTTGCTAACTTCTTATCACTGGCTCTAGTTATGTCTTTAACAATTTAAAGAAATTTCAACTGTCAGACATTTTATCTCTGTTTCAATATTTCTTTACTATTGCCAAGTCTCTTAATATCCTATTCAATAAACTGAAGCATATTCAGCTCCTTGAGTGTCTATTAAGCGAAGTTTCAGGATTCTTCTCTGATATTTTTCCTTTTCACTGTCTTTTAACATCCTTTTTAGGCTGCTGTCATTGGAACTAGACACAGAACTCAACTGCAGTCTCTATGGTAATTGCTGAAACAAAACATTAACATCATATCCTTTACGAACGTCATTAGTAAAAGTTAATTCTCTGTGTGTGTATAGATTTTTAAAAGATGTGGTTTCTGCTCATCCATAGCTTCATACTAAGAGCTTATATACAATTAACTCTACAGAACTTTAAGGACACGGGTCTAATTTTGAAAATATTCTTCTCCATGTATAACCTCACATGCTGTTGTCTTCACCCACGTCACTAACCAGTCTGCTTTCACTATCAGTGACTAATACTTTGGGTTTTACTAGAAACAGTCACACTTTCTCTGATAAAATGTTTTAATTAAAATAATTTATAAAAATATAAAAGTTTTGAGGCAATAGTCCAATCTTATGAAACTGCATTAGAAACATGTTGTTTTGATTATTTCAGATTACCAGTTTTAAGATCTCTTCCTATTAGCCAGTCCAGCTGATATATGACAAATGTCTCACATGTATTTACACGATTAATCCTTTAAAAGTCACAAACAAAACTCACTGGAATTAACAGAAAAGGTTTCAACAGATTTGGGACTGTAATTTACTGCTTCTAACTTACTAATGGCTACTATACAAAAATTTATAAAATGTTTGATTAAATAAACAAGAGAAGTTTCTCTCACAAAAACCCATACAGAATTTCCATGATATTCTATCCCACTTGCGAAATGGGATTTATCAGCCTTAAACAGAATTTTCTGAACTGAAAGCATTTCCAGACCAACCATCACCCAATGAAACCATACACCCTTGAAAAGACTACCAACTGAGAAACGCAACTCCAGACTGTTCCAATTAATTTCATGAAAAACAAAAACCACCCGACATACATATCTTAGGTGCTAAACAAGTAACTTATCAGTGGGATTTTAACTAAAACATATTTATATAACACGAGGACCCTGATAAGAGGAACAATTTTCAATTTCATTATGCAAACATTGAAATTACCTGCAATTCCAAATGTCAAAAAACCCAAAGCAAATATTTTCCCAGAATTTTGATCGAGAGGATATTAACTATCATTAGTCATTACTGCATAACTTTAATACAGAATCAGATTTGAACATTAATCATGGCAATTTAATTTTATTTTCTTAGACAGAATACGTATTTTATATTTGTAAGCAAATGTGCCAAAAAAAATTCTTGTCTACCCTACTTTACTTTCTCATTATCAAACAAAAACATTTGAGTTTAGTTTATTAAGTCTATTGTACTTCCCATTATTACTAGAATAATCAGAGAATTCTGGTCATTCAAATAAGATGTGTATCTCATGAGAAAATAGTCCTTTAAATTGAGTTATAGGTTAAAATAACCAGTGAATACTTTAGAGGAAAGGATTTCATCTTCATATAATAAAAGACATAATCAATTCTTCATGGGAGAAGACAGGAAAGGAAGTTACCAGAGTGAAAGATACTTGTGGAACAAAGTCATCGCAATGGAAGTGTTTGCTCAACAATCTGTATATGACCCAGAAACATGGGAAGTTTCCTATCAGTTTTAAGACCAGCAAATTCCTGTCTTCCTTGCTATCTGGTATCAAGCTGAGCTGATGGAAATACTAAAACTTCCAGTCTCCCATCATTTCTATCCTGCCAGAAGTTACTTACCCATCAGATCTGCTAATGGGGCTACTTAAAAGCATTATCTGACCCATCTCAGTCAAAGTGAGCCAAGACCAGGAAAGATGTAATAATCAAACAGTTTTTCCAATCTGTCTCATTTTGACAGAAAGTGGTTAGGGAACAAGACCCAAGGAAAGCTCATCCGTATAACCTAAGCTGTGCACAATACAGGTGAGAAGTGAAATAGTAAGTGTTCTGGGACAAGAGAAGCAAACATATGCATTACTGCCTTCCCATGCTAAGCTAAGAACACTGCGACTGACTAGCAAAAGCCAACTTCCTTTGAAAAGGCTGTCCCTTCTCGCTCCACTCACTGCACAGTTCTAAAAGGAGCAGATTGTTCAGAAAGCACTGGAGTACTGTGAATATTTAAATTCTGTGTTTGCCAGAAAAAACAACCAATTTTTTTAAATGTATATTTTCATCTGACTTTCAAGTTTCTTGCTGTAATAAAAAACAACTTTACTTTGGTATGACTAAAAATAAATCACTGAATGGAATTGTATTGTTTTATGTTCTAAATTAATTCTGAAAATTTGCCTAAACTGTAATATTGTGATGGGGAAGAAGCATCTCAAAAATCTTGAAGAAAAATTTTCAAACTTCAGAATTTCATCTTCATATGGAATATTTCACATGAAGTGAATATGTATGTGTATACACACCTATACCTATGTGCTTGAAATGTCTTGGCAAGAATTTTTTTTTTTCCTAGGATGGAAGTCCAAGCTGTATGACACCAGTGGCAAGTTCAGTTGTTTCATCTCAGTATTATTTGCATTCCCTAGCCTATAAAGCAGTATGACACAAATCGATATAATTCAGGGTAACTTTTGGGGGAGTAATAACTTTGGACCCCAAAGGAGGTCCTACACTCTATAGCATGCAGCTTGTTTTAAGAAGTAAATCTAGAAACCACACAAAAGCACAAGCCTAAGACTTTGCAATTAAACAAAGACTTTTAAATGATCCCCTAGATGAAGGTGAAACATTAGTAATTATTTTCAAGTATGCTTTGCCAACTAATCTTCAAATTTGTGAATACAGATGCAGCCTTGAAGCTTAGGTTCTAATGAAAGTTTATGCAAACAACTTGGTAGTAGCCTTGGCATTGCTATCTTCATGCTCTCAGGAGTTTTCAAAGCTGCAGACTGATCGGTGTTAACTGTTATTTATTACACATAAAATGTTTAACACACTGAAGGCGTTAAGACTAATAATATTTATCCAAAAGCTTTCTTCAGTGTTGTAGTTTGTTTGGTGCTTTTAAACAAAAAAAGGTCAGTACATGTAAAAAGTTTAATTGTCATATTTCTTCAAATACATCATTCACAAAATCTACAAATTCTGCATAACAGCAAGACAATATAACTATACTTACACTGAACTGCACAAGTCCAGATTCTGCTCTTACCTATGTTTTCATATGCACAGTATTACTGATACTTAAAACATTCAAGAAAAGTAAAATTATAGCTTCAGTTCTCCAGTTGTCAACCAAGCTATTCCAGGCCTTAACAGAGTTCAAACTCCAGGGTTATATTCACTTAAAGTGTAATCAGCTTAGGCTGAGAAGCTATCAACCTAGAGTGAGCAGACAGTATGTAACCTGAAGATTAGATTCTATAAATCCAGGAGAAATGCCATGTAACCCCAGTTTCACAGTCAGCAGAGCTGTCCTTCACAGTGCATGGCCAAGCAGCCTGGAGATACCAAATCTCACACTCTGCTGAGAACATAATACCATGGAAAAAAATCTGAGGAGCAAGTATGTGAACTGTAGCACGACTTGGCTCTAAAGCTTATGGGGCACAGACCTCATCAACTGAATTGAAAACTGAATCATCTGGGCTGAAGGGAGCTTGCCAGTTTAAGACAAGCAGAATGGCATCATGGGAGAAAGAGCAACTTCTTGCTCTGTGGGCAGGAAAACTGACTGCTGGCCATATTCAGCAGTACTATTCCAGACCTTGCTCAAACCTCTTTTCTGTCAAGCTATCAAGCCTTTATGCTATTTTATTTCTGAACATTTGAAGCTACTTCACTGAAATAACCCCATCTATTTAATTGAAGATAGATCTACATTGAAGCACAATTTATCTCTGAATAACTATTAGGGAGGTCACGTGGTGATGGCAGTCAATATTCTCTACGATACCTTTTAAAGAGTACGAACATTAACTTAACTTACTAGAGGGTGAGAGAGGGAAGACTTGCAAGAAGACTTATCAACAGTAAACCAGCTGTTAAGCAACCACACCCCTAGCTGCAATGACAAATCACAAAGTTCAGGACTGCTAAATTTCAAGTTTGGCTGCAATTCTACTTCTAAAAGGCAAAAATATACGAGAGTAGGGACATAGAACACCTGTTGCTGGAACATTTAATATCACTGAGTTCTCTTGCTTATTCATACAGCACTACCTATCACATTTGTGATAAGAAAACATCCAAATAATGAAAACAATATTATCCGTTTCCTCTTCCTCCGTTGTTTTAACATAGAAGTCAACTGATATTTTGGAATGACATAAACAAGGAGTTAGCTATGTCTTAAAACACGGGGTATTTTTTTAGGTCACTCAGCTCAGGTGTATTTCCAGAGGGGAGAACAATTTTTAAAATCTTTCTGATTTTCAAAATTTTCTTTCACTTTTAGGCAATGCATTAATGTTGGCATTTCTGTTACTATAAACTTCACTGCAGTTCTGTAGACATGCTCAACACACTGCTTATAAATTAACAGATCCGTGCCTTAGTAAGTCTATGTTCAAAATAAGCCTGAATAATGTGGTAAAGGCATTATGAAAAAGACAAAGATGTTGTTGATCACACATTGTATCTGAGCCTTATCTAGAATGGCAAGGAGTACATGCAATTAAAAGGGACTGATCTTTCAGGAACAGCTGTGGGGTATTTAAAGTTCTAGGCAACATATAGCCATAAATGAAAAGATAGCCTGTGCCAGAAGAAAGTTTAAATCAAGTTAATACCAATACAGAAGAGAGCTTCGTATGTATGCTTTAAAAAACAGTGACAGGTTGGTATGAATTAACAACAGCCAAATTCGTGAAAATTGAAATTATCATATCTGTAAGGCAAACTTTTAAAGACAGAATTACTGCAGTTCCGTGGAGAAGACAATTGAGTTTCTATGTCTCTTTTCTTTTGATACAATTTTATTCTAATTACTTGAAACGTTGGAAAGCTAAAAGCAACGTTACACAGTTCTGAGAATATATGCACAAGATTTAAACTAGTTAAAAAGATACATTCAAATAAAGAACTCCTTAGCTAAATCTCTAGGTTAATTAGTGTTATTCATCCATACACTTAACGTTAATCACCAGATTACTTACAGAACTGACAAATTTCTTACTTCTTTCTGCAACTAAAAGCTAACGAACTCTGAACAATCTGTAAAAGCCCAACAAAATTATTATTCATCTCTACTTCAGGAATAATGAAACTATTTGTTTAAAAATAAGTGTTTTTTTAAAAAACTTACTATAACATGAAAAAAAAAACAGTATGGTATTACATGTTTTAACAAGACATCATCTGGAATATTTTCAAGGAAAACAAAATGAAGTGAGCTACTGTAAGTTATATGTATTCACTAACAATCGCATAACTGGACATGAACTTATACAAGTTAACAAGAGGAGTTTTCAGACTTAAGTCTGTAACTGCCGGGTCTAGGGTCTGGCTCATACCAGTGTGTAAGCTGACCAGCTTCTGTTTCTTTCATATAGGAGTCAGAAGAAACTGTGTCTTTTTCTTATGTAGTCTTTTCTGAGTTCAACATTGTGTCCTTGAACAGTCATACAAAACACACTGAGACTCCCTGCTGGTAACCCATATATCTGCAGTCTGAAGTAATAAATTTACAAATAGTGTAATAACCACAAATTAGAATACATTATAGTCAAAACCTACTTACAGGATTTATTTGTAATAATAGAGCATATTTGAATGCCATGAATAAATCGCAAGAAACAGACCATCTCTCAAAATATTTCTTTTACTTTCTTAGTTCAGCAGGCTCAATGTGAGTCAGCAGTGTGCCCTGGCAGCCAAGAGGGCAAACCGCATCCTGGGGTGCGCCAAGCGCAGCATAACCAGCCGGTCAAAAGAGGCGACTGTCCCACTGTATTCAGCGTTGGTGTGGCCTCACCTTGAGTGCTGTGTGCAGTTCTGGGCCCCACAATTTAAGAAGGATGTGAAGGTCCTTGAATGAATCCAGAGGAGGGCAACAAAGCTGGTGAAAGGGCTGGAAGGCATGTCCTGTGAGGAGCGGCTGAGGACTTTGGGCTTGTCTAGTTTGGAGAAAAGGAGGCTGAGGAGCGACCTCATTGCTCTCTACAGCTTCGTGAGGAGGGGAAGTGCAGAGGGAGGTGCTGAGCTCTTCTCCCTGGTACCCAGGGGAGGTTTAGACTGGACATTCGGAAGCACTTCTGTACCAAGAGGGTGGTCAAACACTGGAACAGGCTTCCTAGAGAGGTGGTCGATGCCCCAAGGCTGTCAGTGTTTCAGAGGCATTTGGACAGTGCCTTTAACAACACGCTTTAACTTTTGGTCAGCCCTGAAGTGGTCAGGCAGTTGGACTAGATGATCGTTGTAGGTCCCTTCCAACTGGAACTATTCTATTCTAGTTTACAGCTCCAGTCTTAAGATGAATTACTGATTAAACTTTGGAGACTTTATAGTTTCTGTTATTATTAAATTTCAGAGATGGAATACTGTCTTTAACATTTAAGTCCTGTGTTGCAAATTAAGCAATCCAAATTGTTTCTTTTCACATGACATGTCCAAATCCTGGAAAGACCTGTCACTAGCATGAAGCAAAATGAAATGGGTTTAAAATACTTTTCCTGTAATGTCAGCCATGTAGTGTCTCTGAAAATGCAATTATGCAGCCATTTATAGTAGTGTTTATCTGGATTTTACTTACTTGACCAGACCATTTCAATTCACAGCAATTCAAGCATCAGGGATGCACTGAATCCATATTTGGTATATTAGTTAGAAACTTGCTTAGATGGGACAAAACTAGACAATCTTCATAATTTATAGTATCTTACTTTGTTTTTCACTATCTACAAACTAGTCAACCTAATTAAGAAGCTGTACTAATGTGTAAGTACATTCAAAAGAGCAACAATCTTTTCGAAGTATCTATTCTACCATTTAATAAGTATTTCTACTATGGAAGTAAAACCTTTGTGTCTACAAGCTGGGAAAAATATATAGTCGGCTTAACTTGCATGTATTTTTACAATTGAATTGCTCCATAAAGCACATTATAGTATTTAAGGTTTTTTTCTTCTGCTACAGTCTTATGAGAAATTGTGAATTTTCCTATTAAAATCATTTTTTCATGTACATGTGTGTTAAACCAGTAAGTCGGTCCCTTTTAGGAAAAAAAAACCCATGTCGTTTAAAGTAAGTGATAATTGGAGTCTTCTGTTTACCATGGACCACACTACAGATACATTAGTGGGCCAATTCAGTCTTCCCACTCACTGTCACTCTGGAGTAAAGGAAATCGCATATTTGAAACATCGGTTCAAAAATCATTCATGATCTTGCAACTGACAGCTGCAGTAACTTTATTTATTAATGCAATTGCCACAGTGACATTTTGCAGTTTGATTCTAACCACAAAGATCAAGACTGAAGCCACAAAATAATTTCTAACAGTCTCTGACACTTGTCAAACAACATCCATCAATATTGAATTACACAACATAAAACTTGCAACTTCCAATTGAAATACTCTGTCTTCCCAGCGAATTCAGTTACATTTGAGTCTCCACACAGGAATACTACTACTCTGAAGATATGCTGGGTAAAGTTAAATTTTGTCCAAGAATTTTTGTAAAAACATATTTAGTCAACAACTTTCATGAAATATCATTAGAAGTCATTTTAAATTACAAAACTAATATAATACAGACAAAATACATTCATTATCTAGAGCTGAAACGAATAAAATTTTTGCTTCCAGATCTCACCTAACATTGTCCTGAGCACTTGCTCAAGATTTAAAAGGACAATATTTAAAGCAAATCAGGGCACAATATTAAAACACAGAAGCCAAACAAGCCTCTCAAAAAACTGACAAAGATAGGCCTCAATACTCACCCATCATTAGAACATGTCAAAAATTCTTCCTTTATTTTTGGATGCCAACAGCCTGAATTGAGCATTGCTGTGTGACCCTAAGGAAATAAACACAAGGTGGTCTTACAAGATTTTGTAAGATGTCTTACAAGATTTTATAAATTTTACTCCAAATCCTTCAGGTGGAGTCACATGAAAGCTGAGGGCCGAATCAGACTCTTCTGACCACAGCAATGGCTGGCTGACATCACAATGATTTAACAGATCTAATCCATTTCATGCTTGCTTATTTTCATTTTTGAATTATAAAAAGCCTGCCATTCTTCTATTTATATTTTTTCTTTCAGAAAATGGCATGGAATCATACTTCCCCTTTTTCTCTTAGGAGGACTATAATGCAGAGAAAGGATGAAACAATAGGCATCAATATGGTGTCATGCAAATTGTTCCAAGCTACACAAAAATAAGAGGAATAACAAGAATTACCAGGGTGACACAATATACATACTCAGTGCGAAACTACACTAGCCAAAGACCTTGTTGGAGAAAACTGAGGAAACAGAATTCGAGCGTCAAGATGGATTTAACCTCAGGTGAGTTTTTCATGAAATATTAGAAGCTGCAAATTGAGTAGTCAGCCCTGTTTCTTTAGGATGGAAAAAACAGAAGGTAAGGATTTTATCCAAAGTGAGCAATTGCCATTATAGTGACTATGAATATAAAATGTCTTTGTCCAGTTGGCTTTACTTCTTTGAAGTACAGGCACATGCTCATTGACTACATTCAAACAGAAATTTGGAAACTACTCCTGCAACGCTGGAATTACTTCAGTTTGCTTTAAGCACAAATATGGAGAGAAATACTGAAAAGTTAATGGGGCGATATAACAAATATTTTAGCGTTTCGACTGTTGGACCACAATACACTGGAATTCTAGACGTTTACAAGAGAAAGAAAATCTGAGTTCTTTTTAAGTAAACAAGAACTAAAGCAGATGTTACTATTTGATGGCTTTATATACATATCACTAGCCAAAAGAAATAGTCATCTGACAAGAACAGCTTTAGGCAAAACAGCATTTAGCCTAGTATATTTGGCAATATACTTTACAAGCAATAAATAAATCAACTTTATCATCAGTTTGAGGAGTAGATTTTGTCATTACTTTTTAGGCTTAAGCTATTTAAAAAACTGACCTTAATTTAAATCATCTATGTAACAGAATCGTTGTCTGACACAGTTTGTGGAAATACGAAGGCA
This sequence comes from Aptenodytes forsteri, assembly GCF_000699145.1. NCBI lineage: Eukaryota > Metazoa > Chordata > Aves > Sphenisciformes > Spheniscidae > Aptenodytes > Aptenodytes forsteri. Next base: position 1,403,625 of record NW_008795938.1, read on the forward strand.
AAGTGGTCAAAACCCAATCAACTGTTGTTAAAATACTTCAAAACTATGAATCAGCCCTTCTTCATTTGCATTTTTAACTACCATTAAAAATGTACACATTGTTGCTTATTAGTCTTGCACTCATGGCATGTAAGTAACAATAATAACAACCTCCAACGCCTGCCTTGAAAGAGGTAAATTATATCAGCAAAAGAATGGAGGGTAGAAGAAAGCAAGAGACTAGACAGATCAATAGTTTCTAATATTTTTGGGAGGTTGGTTGGACAAGGGTATGGAGGAAGCTGACAATTTTTACAAGATACAATTTTAAATAGATTAATTTGTTGCAGTATCATAGAAACATTAGTTGGAAGAGACCTCTTGAGTTCACCTAGGTCAACGTCCCACTCAAAGCCAGATTATAGCCAACACCAGACCAAGTCAGCCATGGTTTTGCCTAGCTGGGTCTGGAAAACCTCCATGGATGAAGGTACCACAACTTCCAGCATGTATCGATACATGGGACTATCGTTTCCAAGAGACAGGGCTTTACATTCTTCCTTACTGAACTTCATGAGGTTTCTTGTCAAGAGAAAAAATACTGTCAGTCTTCTGGCATTCAATTAATTTCTGACTTACCTTTGTGTTTGTCATATCCACAATGTATTGGTCTCCTTTTATGCATTCCATTACTGGGAAGCCATCTCTGTCAAGAACTTTTGCCTGAGAGTTACCAGAGACAACGAGAATGACATCTCCTGTGCTGCTATACTGTAAAGATTTGATTTGGTGACTAAAAAGAAAAGAAATAAAATGTTTCAATTAACTTCAGTTCCGTAAGCCTACCCTAAAACAGAAGAGTCAATGGTGAGAAAACATATTGCAGAAATAGACCCATACACATTCCTATACCAAAAAGGTGGGAAAAAAACAGGTCTGAGATTGATGGATTAGAGCTTTTTATTCGCGCGCGTGTGTGACATTTCCTTCCTCAGCCACACAGCACATCAAACAGTATTATTTACAAAGTTGGCACCTAAAATGTCATTTCTGGCAAACATATTTAACTTTAAGAATGCTCATAAAACTCCAAGTGAAAAATAGTATGTGTCAGATTCAGCTCTTCAGGGCTGAAAATTTTTTCACCTTCTCAAAAGCAACATGTAGATTTACAGTAATCTATAAATTACTATAAAAGGGTGTCATAGTCCTACATAAAGCTCCACTGTACATTGTACACCAGGAAATTAGTCGTATGTCAGCATTCTTGCATCTTTTTCTGTGTTCAGGGCTACAGTTTCATCAGAATCTTAGATAAGTTAAATATACCATCAACCCTGGAAACATGACAGTAGATAACAATCTGCCTAGTCTACTATGCCTTAGATGATTGCTCATTTGCTGTAAACGTTTTCTTATATACGTCTTCTATTGATTGAGAAAACCTGGGACAGAAATCATGGACTAATACCAAGACGACAAAAATTGACTGGAAGTGGGAAGACAGCTGATGAGTGAGAAGTCCATTTCCAGCTTCAGATTCTTCTCTCAGCGTTCTGCTTTATGAACAAAGTTCACTGCAATTGCTGTATCTGAAGCAGATAACCCTTTGATCCCCTACCCAGCCATACTCCATTACAAGGACGGCAAAGAAAAAGCAGTCTATCCACTCCACACCTGTCAGAAATTATATCCCGGCACATTAACAGAACATGCACAATAACATCACTTTGTATTAATGCTTCAGCTTTGCAACTAAATTAACCGCAAATTAAGGACTGGAATGCATTTGCCAGCTAGATTTGGATTCCCATGGCATCCAAACTGTCCTCAAAGGAGTATCTTCCTTTTGGTGAAGAACATAACCATGTGCATTCAAATCCTAGTAACTTTAAGGAAACTACTTTTAACACAATTTCACATCAGTAAAATTAACACTCAGATAATCAAAACTGCTTCTGCAACTTGTAATTTAATAATTTAACATTTCACATCTTATATGGTAGTGACTTCATGACTGACTCAGCAGTGGCTATTATCTGTTAAATCTGTCTTCAAACTGTACGTTACTACACAAAACACGTAAAACATTGTAATACATGTTTTAAAAGTTCTGCATTGATCATAGTAATGTAAACTAAGCATAAGTTTCTCATTCAAAAAATGTTTGGCAAGACTGATTACATTATGATTCAAAAGCCAAAGATTGCTTCAAGCACCCTATTATGTAATACAAACTGGCAGCCAAATTGGCCGAAGTATTATAAACTCTGACTTTTAGTAGAAAGGAGACACTCAAATCTGGGAATTTCCGAAATAGATCACAGGCAATGTCTGAAAAAGCATCCTGAGCCTCAAGAGCAAAAATGGATACTTGCTCAGAAGAGGAGAAAGAAGGCCAGCCGCATTAAGCTCAGAGGAAACACTGAAAAAATTAAAAAGAAACCCACAAGAGTAGAATATTCTCTGCAGGCAGCTGATAAACCTAGACTAAAGAATCCATCAGATTCAGCTTTAGAGCAACAAGCACATCTTTGGAATTAAAAAATTTTCCACAGTTGTACTTCTAAGTGCTCTTGCCACATCACATGATTCATACAAAGTTCAAAATATTCCTGAGCCCTACCTGAGTACTGCATGTAGAATGAACTACTTATCTAGTTCTATTTCTCACACTCTAATGCTGAAATTGTCAAAAGAAAATACCCAACACATCTCCAAAGCATAGATTCATGTTTTGCACTTTTTATTGTTGAAATGTAAGAACCAAAATTAAACATTTAAAAACTGCACTAAAAGATTATTTTTTATTGATTTGGCCACTAGATACGATCGAACAGCTTGCCCAGAAGTAAAATCTGATTTTTGTGAGAATCCACAATATGTAGAGGCCCACAGAGTCTTCTGAGAAAACTGTTTTTCAGACACTGAAGTACTGAAATTAAAACCACAGACATTAATACTGTTCACATGGCACAGTTCATAATTTGATCAATATTGTCTCATTGCTTCTTTGTAGTTCTGTATCAGCGTGTTTGAACAAACTTTGTTTTCATCTTAGATTTAGATTTGAAGTTTCTTCTAACAAGGAAAAGCACCTGATTTTACAGCACTTAGCAAAATGGGAAGCTAACTGATAACTCATCAAATCAGTCACGTGAAAAAATTAGTCTGAGAGAAAAGATTTCCACAACCTTTATCTAAAGAAAAAAAAAACCAAAACCCTTTGTGACTGTGCAGCACAGCTTTTAAAATCATGTCCAAAAATTGGTTCTATAAGCAGGGCATTTGCAAAGCCCCAGAAGTTACTGCTTTTCAGATGTTTATTGGAGTATGACCAAGAGCGAGGCTCTGCAGAGACAGTTCTTAAAGAAAACATTTTTGGTTCTTATTAATGTTAAAGCAAAAGTCTTGGGAAACTTACAAAAACAGTTCCCTTTAATAGCATTTATCCAAGTCATTTTGGTTTAAAGCTGCCAAATGTTCATAGTACTTTCTGCCAGGACCTGCAGAACAGAGCTACATACATGGGTAGAATCATGACACACAAATAATTTCTACACATGTAACAGAGCTTTGCCTTACCCTTGCCTTTGCCTTTAACACCAAGGTGTGGTTTGAAGGTACTAGTTTTCTGTCAGGCTCTTTTTTTTTTTTCCCCCCTTACATCCCAAATCCAAGGAGAAATTAACAGAGTAACCTGATACTATGCTACAAAATGGAGTCTGGACAACACAGAATTGTTCTCAGGCTTTTTTATTCTTAAAATGAAATTAAATTTATGGCTCCAGAACTGGATTTCTGCTAACACCTAAAGCTGCCATACCAGCACTCCTCAGAATTCTTTGAAATTAAGGTCTGTGAATGCTAATAGTCCTTGCAATAAATTCCATAGTGAAAAAAATAATGTAAGAATATATATACACATGGGCCTAAGATATATAATAATATTCCACATAGTGCTCACCAGCATGCCTCAATGTCAGCATGAAATAACTGTTTCTTAAGTTTGGATCTTGTTACTAGACAGAGCTATAGTTCCTGTTTTATGTTTACAAAAAGATACAGAAGGGGTATTTAAATAATGTATTTTTAAAAACCCAAAATTAGTACATGAGACTTGCAACAAGCAAAATTCCCAAACTTTTCATCAGTAAATTGTATTTTTAATTTTTTTTGTATTTTTATGTATTTCATTTATACTTCAACATACTCAAACCACAAGAATGTACATTTCACCAAGAACAATCATATAAAATTACTTATGAGATACTTATAACACACTAAATGAACAGTGTCAGGGATAACAAGCACTTTAAGCTCAAATTTCACCATCAGTTTTTGCCAAAAGGAGGTTACAAATGTATTTGCAAGCTGTTTTCCTTGAAATGGGACATTAATGCACACTGTACTTGTAGTTTTTATACTATATTTACATCTTATACCATTATTACCAAGTACTACTAAATTTGAATGCATTCTTCTGCTCAATTTGGAAATGCTTCAGTTAAAATAATCTCCTACTGTGGGAGTAAAGATCGTCAGCTCTTTCTTACTGCTCAGTTATGACAGAGCAGAGGAAAATACCATTTGTATCCTGCTAACTAATCATGTAAATGAAACTCATGCCAGAAAAGTCTGAATGTGACTTCACATTTGGAGAATTTTATTTATTTATTTATTTCAAAGCGGCATGTTTACTAAGTTATGTTTTCAAAGTAAATGTGCCATTCATCAGTTTATTATAACAAGATAGATCTGTCAGAGATTAGAATTGCATAACGAATCAAAGCACTCTTTTTATTTTCCTGATTTTTCACAGTTTAGGACATCAGTAGAATCCCTTTCTATTTTGCTCCTTTTCACGCTAACAGCCCCAACTTTTTCTCGTCTTTCATTACCTAGATTCTTGGCACATCTGTAATTAGTCATACACATTCTAACCTTCCAAACTGCTCAAACTTCAGCTGCAGCTTTTTAAGACAATAACGATTAAAAATAGACATTCTAAGTACTACTTACTGCGCATGATAAATTTCAATCCCTTTTTTAAGCGTACCAAAGTATCTTATAAAGTGCACCAAATTAGTTAGACATTAGAAAGTACCTTGCTAGAACAACTGTGTTATTAATTTATGAATGTGTTTATCTGAAAGTTCGTTGTGCATGAGACATACACTCCTTTTGAACAAGCTCCATATTCTAATTCTCTGCAGTAAGTAAATTAACTCGGTTCATTCACTTGCTGAATTACCAGTGAACAGTACGCATAGTATGGAAATCACTCTCTAAAAAATGCTTCCTGGATTTTTTTTTTTAATTTACATATATAAGTGATAAATGTAAATAAATATATAACTTTTTTCTTTAAAAAAGGCAGTAGACTTACACTTTTTTTAACGCACACTATGTAGCTATTCAATTATCAGCGCAATACAAGGACCAGTGCTTCCAGAAACAGAGGATTTAATGAAAATTAGATACCCCCACACACACTCAAAAATACTGGCAGGAACTACAGAGGCTCTCTACAAAGGGGTCAACTGTTTTAACTTTCTTCTCTTCTTCATTAATTTTATATAAGCAGAGCACATATGGAAAATGTATTCTATTAATTTCGATTACAACTATGAAAGTCAACGTGTCTCAGAGGTTCATAACCTATTTGCTGATACGCTATTTGCTGACACACTATTAACAATTTCATCTGCAAATTCACCTGTAGCTTTCTAAAAGGGGAAAATAAGCAAGTCGTCAGAAAAAGCATGAGAAGACATAAGCAGACAAGTTCTCAGATTCATATTCCCATTCCATTTACCACAAAAAGTATAATGGGATACAAAAGCCTTTTAAACAAGCTATCTTACAAGGCTTTTGTGCATTCTGTTAGGACCTGAACATAGGCACAGTCTTAAGTGAAAAAGGCAAGTCTTCATGCCTACCATTCACAAGGCTGGAGTGATCGAAAAGCTTGGAGAGAGGCATCCATTCCAGCAAAATCCCAAAATTTAACATCATAGTCATAGCCACCAGTTATCAAGCGGGCACCTGAAGGATCCAACCCCAAAGCAGAAACCTATACAGGGGAAAAAAAAAAAATTAAAAAAATTAAGATCATTCAAGCTTTTTATTATTTTTTTTCTACAGTTCTTCAGGTGTCACCAAAATATTACATACTACTAAAGTAAAAAAAAATAATTCAGGGTGCTAATTTCTTCATAAAATACATCATCTATATTTTGTCTTTGAATTTTCACTACCTTGTATAATGTCTGAGTACTTTGGAAGGGGCAGAGAGCATGGAAATGGAAATTTCATAATTTGAATAAACCACTGAAGACAGCTGATAAAAGTTACAGCGTTTGCTTTCTAATCATCTCATTGCAGAATCTGGATATGTTTCATTTCTATGAAGAAAATGGTACTCCAGACTTTTCTAGCAAGACACTGAAATGGCATTTAACATCCATCAGTTTAAGATTTTGCACTAGTTTATTCAAGACAGTTCATGTGCGTATATACATTTCTCTTCTGAAAAAAAGAAAAGAAAAAATAAAGTATCAACTTGATTTAAAAAAAAACCACATTTAAAAAAGATACTATTTTAACTAAAAAAGCTCAAAAAACCTTTACAAAAACCATTTGTTTTATATACAAAACTAGCTACTTAAAGCTGCTCGGAACTTTGAGGAAAGAATGCTTAATGCTCATTACTTCTCATTTGTTATCCTCAAATCAAAGGTTGTTTAAAATGGGATTTTTAGTGAAAATCTTATTTTAATTCTCTATTTGAAGAACTTTATTATAGTAGTGTTCAAATCATCATATGGAGAAGTGAGTAACAGAAAGCATCTCTGATAAAATATCCTTTCATTTACCTTCAAAATTATTTCTTCTCTTTTCTCATTTGTGAAAATATTATCTACTACTATCATTTCAAGTTTCAATACAAGATTAGCTAGACAATGTGCTAAATTAATTTGTAAGTCAAGTAAAGAGATTAACTCTCCAAAATTAAGTCATCTACATGAGATAGTGTTGAAAAGTGATGTCAAAAACTGTAACACAAGAATATTTTTAGAATTACTCAAAATTACATGAAATGTTAAAATGACTGAGAAAGTTTTCGTTTTAAGATAAAACTCATATGGAATTCATGCTTAGGTTTTAACCCCTAGAACACAATTTAACCTCTATTTCGGGTTAGACAGACCATGGGTAAAACCTAGCCTCTAACCTCTAACTAGCTTTTAACCGTTGGACAAAAACCTGGGCCATCCCACATACATAAGATAGATCATCAGATCATCAGATTCAGAAACCCATTCACAACAAGGAAGACAGTCTTCAACACAAGAAAATAAAGTAATAATAATAATACAAGTTCTAGAAAATGCCTGGGAAGGGATTTGAAGAGATGAGCCAGAAAATTCTGAAGGAAAAAAAAAAATAATGTTATACTCAACCAAGAACATTCAGACTTACAGAAAATTGGGTGGGAAAAAAAACAACCAAACAAAAAAAACCTGTAGACACAATAAAAGAAGGAAATGCCTTAATTTCTGAGTGAAAGATAACACCTGAGAATAGTGTCATGGTTGTAGGCTAGCAAGCCTAAACCTGTATTAAAAATTCCAGATATTGATGTATAAAAATTACAATAATTTGCATATAAGGATGCTCGTCCGTGTGTATCTTCTTTGCATGTATACTCGAAAAGTACTGACAGTCACTGATTTAATGCAGACACATAGAAGCAACACCAAAAAAACTTGTCTCAAAGATGTATCAGTCTACTACTGTACTTTTTTTTTAAAGCTTTAGTATATACACTGTGTTATGGAGACTTTTAAAACTTATGTAAACTGTTGAATAGTTCTCACACAAAACACTTGAAAAATGGAATTTAGCATGAGATAATTCCCTTTTTCAACTGGGCATGGAAAAGTAACCTACAGAAAATAAATGTTTCAATAAAAACACCAGTTATGAATGGAATTTATTCTTTAAGATGGACAATTTGTTTTGCTAAAATTAAGGTTTCATTATATGAAAGAGCATGGGCTTCTTTTGAGTTTTCTTTTTCCAGTTTCATGTAGAAAAGGTTCACTTAAGTATTCCTTATTTTATCAAAGACTCATTTCTAGTCATCTTCTCCTTAAGGCTCGCGTTGCTTCTCATGCTGTATACTCATGTATACCTCGCTGTACAGTGCCATCATACAGCCAACAGTTTGAAAAAAGTACTTTCAAGAAAACCAAGACATTGCAGAAATGCTGCTGCTGTTCACCAGGCAACCGACTCCTTAATCTAATTGTCCTGCTTTATTTTAGAGGCATTCACTTGCAGAAATCTTATCTTTTTGGGAAGGTCTAAAATCTCATTCTTCTAAAGAATGCAAAGGATGATCAGATGTCCTAATCCAGCACCCCCCAAAAAAAACTGATTTACAGAGTTACTAATAGATTCAATATTTTTCTTTTTAATTCCCTGAATCAAATGTTTAAATGTCTGCTTTGTGCTATCCCTAAGAATGAATTAAACTCCACTTAGTGATTATGTCACTGTGACATATTTGATTTTCAAATGAAACAGATGCAACCTCTTACATGTTTCAAAAAAAATGGCCCTTTTAACATTTAAATGCGAATTTTGAACCCCATTCATTTCATTCATGATTTCTAGCATGCAGAAAAACTGGGCATCTCCAGATTAATCATGCATTCAATTAATAGACTCAGGTGTTCTATTCTACAATAACTACTACAGGAAGGAGTAGCTGTGATATGAGACATTAGAAAGCACACTGTTCAGAATACATCTGATTATGTATTGTTTCTCATACTCACCTATGTATCAAAAGTGTCAGGAGAAAAAAAAAAAATATCCCTGAAGTTTCATTGGGAACAGTAACTCCTATTACACTGTACAAGCAAGGCAACCAGGAAATTAATCAGGTTTCTGGAAAGACTCTCCAGCTTGGGAAATCTTTTCTCAGACTTTTCAGCTGCACAGCAATAGAGTCATCATCAAACCCATGTTCATTAGATTGAAGAGGTACAGATGGGATACATAAGTTTAGCTGAAATACAGTACACTGTATGAACATAATGAGAAGACTGTATTTTAAAATGTTGGGGTGAAACACTGATATCAAGATACAAAGTTGCCCCCATCCTTGTATGTGTGTAATGACATGGGTAAGTAATTTCATTATTTTAAAACAAACAAATAAAACAAAAAGATAGTCCTTCTACAGAAAAGCTGTTTTTTTCAATGATCTGTTTCATTCACTGCATCCAGTCTAATCCAACTGTGCTATATATACCCACATTATAATTCACCTCTGCTCTAGGTGATGACAGCTGCATTCTCATGCAGTCAAAATACCTCAGAAGTCTTCCAAAACTGTAACTTCCACTTTACAAAGCCTTTTAGTTAGAAATAACATAAGCTTATGCTTTAAGCAGCCTTCAAAAGCTTTACTCGTTTAATATAGAGAAAAATAATTCACAAAGTTTTACATAACAGTTTGTTAGGAAACGTATTCAAGAAACATACTGAAAAAGCAATTACTGTCACATGTAAAATGGGAAACTGGTTTGCACTAGTACACTAGTATGCAAATCCCAGTATGCATAGAAATTAGTATGCAAAGAAGTTACATGCACTGTGTGCATAGAAATCCACTCTATTTTTTTTTATTGTAATACAATGCATCTTTTACAGGTCTTAAAAGAGAGTATCTTTCTGTTTTCATTTATAACACATTTGTTACTTCTTTCCTCTCCTCCCTCTACGTCTGTATGTCTAGCACTATGATAAAACAAATGGGTAAGCCTTATCACTTCTCCGCACTCCAAGATACACCACAAAGTTTGATGCCAGATTAATGAATAAACACTTCTGAAAATAACTATTTCTGAAAGCTTATTAAAAAACATATGATCTTTACTCTTAAGTTTAAGCACCCAGAAAATTCCTTTTAAATGTCCTATAAATATTAAGAAATTATTAAAAATTCAAATCTTAAACTCATAAATTTCTGATGCTTAATGTTGTGATTTTATATATGTTATTTAATAAGTTTATTATTTAAAATATTTAATATTGTTGAATGTTAAATTATTAAGTGTATTATTATATTAATTACATAAACAGAAAATGAATCCACAGGTTTTCTTAAAAATCCAATAAAGGAAAATTATACATTTCCTTAGATTGTTTAAAACCTCATGAAAAAGCATTTTTCTCAAATAATTTTTTTTTTCTTTTCTTCCCCCCCCACCCCGAAGTTCTCAGGAATGCCATGAGTGAGAATTCTATTAACTAGCTGACAGTGCTTTCAAAGGGATATAACAACAATAAAAGAAATTCTAGTACTATTTTCTCATTGAAGCCTAAGTCATGGCCCAAACTGAAGCAGCTAAACAGCAGCGGCATCTTTTTTAATGATCAAAGAATATGGGCAAAGGATTTGGGAATAGATTCAGGGCTATTCATGGCCAGAAAATAAATTCCATTCTATAAACATAGCTATTCAATCAATCAGCACATAAAAGCAGTTGAATTTGTGTTGGAAGATAACATTACCCAGAGATAAAAATATTGAGAACACAGAAATGATAGTTCCAAGGCGGACAGTGGTTCTTTAAAAGAAAATGAAGGAGCAATACTGGAGGTAAAACCTAGAAAAGATGCAGTCAAAGACAAGGAAGAACAAGGTTTCAAGAAATTGACAATGGTGTATAAAAGGCACTTAAAGATTCAAGGAGAATGAAGGAGACCTGTATTCAGCTACAAAGAAGTCAGAAACTTCAAGCAATAACATTCCCTTTGAAATCCATGACCAGTTAAAGAAAGGTCTAGATTAGACCTATGTCTAGATTAGGAAGGTCTAGTCTAGACAAGGAACTCTAACAATTACAGAGAGTGTATTTGACAAAAAGGAAGAAGAAAATGAGACTACAATTGAGTCAAATGGAGCCACATTTGGGTTATTACAAGAAAGCAAAGAGGCAGTCCTAAAACACACTTTCAACTGCAGTAAGAAAAGAGCTAGACTAAAATAACAAATTAAGAAGAAGAATTAGCTTCTTGAACTTTTGCTGACAATAAGTATTTGTTATCTTATTTCATAGGCTGGCACAGTTCTAGAAAAACAAGAAGTGTTGAAAATGTGTTATCACTTACTGTTTTTGTCCCATGTTGGAGTGTAATTTCATGAGAATCTGGATTTTTCTTGACAGGGTTCTGGAAAAAAAAAAAGGAAATCCACCTCTGTGAAAGTAGTGCTGTGACAAAAAAAAACCCAACCAAACAAAAAACCCTTATTTCATAGGCTGGCACAGTTCTAGAAAAACAAGAAGTGTTGAAAATGTGTTATCACTTACTGTTTTTGTCCCATGTTGGAGTGTAATTTCATGAGAATCTGGATTTTTCTTGACAGGGTTCTGGAAAAAAAAAAAGGAAATCCACCTCTGTGAAAGTAGTGCTGTGACAAAAAAAAACCCAACCAAACAAAAAACCCAATACTGTGATATATATAAAAGTAAGAAAGGTTTCCCTCACAGTAACCTAAGGAGGAGAAAGCAGGGGGAAATCAGAAAAAAGAGACTAATTCCAGATTTTCCTTTTCATGGACATACCACTAAAAATATGAGAAATAATTGTTAAAAAAATATGAGACTGCTTTAATAAAGAACAAAAACAGGAAAAGATTACCTGTTTTTCCTCTTTAGAAAACATTAAAATTCTCTTTTGTTCTTCACCACCAATATCTAACAGTCTTGCACTGTGATTTAGTCAATTCATCATTATTACACAATGTCTTTTCAAATAAAGGACTCTCTGAAGTTAACAAAATTAATGAAAAAAATCTAGAAATTCATTACAGGAGCTAAGTTATCTATGTCATTTATTAAGATCACGGACTGGCTTCCCACTTCCACTTGTGCCACTATCCTCAGCTCTCATTGGTCTTCACAACTGCCACTTCGATGGCAGCCATAACACAGTCAATGTAATTCAGGGAATTTCATTTAATAGCAACATACAGATCGAAAGCAATTACAGTTTAAAACATCTAACACACCACACTAACATCTGTAACACAAATATGAAAATAGTTAATTTACACAGAAAGAAATGTACTGAAAGTACTCAAGTGATTACAAGGTTCTAAAAAGGTCATTTGATTCATTATTCTCAAAATCCTTATTTGTCCGGTACCACTTATGGATATATGGTACCAGACACAACCTGCCATTTTGATGCCCGACATCTTTGTTACAATTTTCCGTTGCCGAAGTCTGATTTAAAAATAATTTTTAAGCACACTTCATATTATACATTACATCTCTATCCTTATCCATCTCTGCCAATTCCTTCCCTTTTTTTCATACTTGCCACAGAAAGTCTCTATAGCATCAGGCTGATTTCCTTTATACTCGTATTATCCTACAGTTCTATCAGCTTTATTTCTCCAATAAAACTGAAACTTTCATTATCTTTGGTTTAGCCAAACCTACCCTTCTTCCAACTTTACTTCTTGCCACTAACAACAGCTCTGATTCCCAAAAGAACTGTGTAATTTCTTTCCCTCTTCACACATATATATACAGAGATAAGCCAGCAGAAGACTCATGCCCTCTGTTTTCACATTCACAGCATATGCACATCTTCGATAGTCACAGGTGTTTGAAGGGGAACTTGAGTATTAGCATGGAAATCATATATGCACCTGAGCAAAAAAATATTTATGGGACTGTGGTCCATGCTAAGTCTGAAAAGGTAAAGGTTTACAAATAGCTACACATGACATTGCGAAAGGTATAGCCCACATGGCATGAAGAGACACTTCCACAGACTCAGTGGTTTACAAGTTGAGAAGCAGGTGTACCTCAAAATTCCCAAGTGAAGCTGTGATTATGAAAATTAGTTTATTGTTCAACTGACACTATAAAGCACCTGGACAAAGATATAATTATAATACAAACTCAGTTTTCCGTACCTCATCATTCCCTGCACTATAAATTGGTATTTGCTGGTATTTCTTGGGATGCAAAAAACTGCTCAACAGCTGCTGCCTGTACTTGCCATCTAAGCGCATTCCATAAAAACGGAAGTGTGAAAAGGAAAGAAACAGCTTCCAAGATTCATACTGCCATCACCCACAACAAAAGACGTACTACTTTCACAGAAACCATCCGTTGCTGGAAGGAGAAACAGCATTGTGGTCATTCTCATATTAATCACTGCAAGGTTGCTTATTTTGTATTCCAATCCACTTATTGGAATGTTATAAGGTTGCTCATTTCATATACCACTCACATAAAAACATTTTTGCTTTAGAGTGCACTCCTGTTGAACACCGTTCTGGTTACTTATCTTTAAGGGAGAACAGACAGGAATACATTCTGCCACCTGGTAAATCAAACAGCCTGAGCCTGAAAGTCAGACATTTGGCGACTGCTAGTGGTGCTATGCTCTGCAGTGTCCAAGGGATGCCCGACAGTTAAAGTAACTGTTTAGACTATTCAAAACAAAAAATTAACATAACAACGTCCAGGAACATATCTTGGCATACCATCTTCAAATCAGCCAAATGCTTACAAAAAAAAAGGTGGTTTATTCTGTTTTAGTAACTATGAACTTCCTAAATGACTGAGAATGCTATAAATACCTCTAACCTGCTACAACAAATGCCTATATGCACGCACAAAATTCAGATGCAACTTCCACTTTTCCAGTTATTACATTCCTAAGAATAAGGAATTCCATAAAATCCTTTTTTCACTCTCTCAAAGGAAAATATAATTAATACATTTTATGTTTGTTATTACATCTAAGAATAAGGAATTCCATAAAATCCTTTTTTCACTCTCTCAAAGGAAAATATAATTAAAATATTTTATGTTGATTTGAACATCAGGATCCCATGTATACTGGAATATTACTGTAAGACTGAAAAAACGCAAAGGTAGAGTTTGCCCAAAGTGTACCTACACTTCCAGATCTTCCAGTTGCTTGGATTTCAGTTGTTAAGTTTACAGAAATTGATTTTAATATTTCAATAATGCTGTTCTGGAAAATTTGTATTGTAATTAAAACTAGATGAGATGAAATCTTTACAGGATTTTTTGTTGGTTTTCTTTTCTCCCCCCCCCCCCCCCCCCTTTCAATAATGCTGTTCTGGAAAATTTGTATTGTAATTAAAACTAGATGAGATGAAATCTTTACAGGATTTTTTGTTGGTTTTCTTTTCTCCCCCCCCCCCCCCCCCCAAAATTTCTCTTTCAGCAGAAACAAAGGAAAACAGTTTTGGTGTTGACATATCTCCTAATATTGTTCCAAAAATTCTCAATTCCCTGGCTTACATAAGATTAATATATATTAAATCTGTGAAATAGTGTATTCTAGGAGTTCACAGTTTTTCTCAGAAATGAAAAGTCTTACCTTTTAAATAATTTCTGCAAAGGGATACTGCAAGTCAGGCATTACATCTGCAGTTTGCAGTTACATTTTTTCAGGGAATTCCAGTCCTAGCTGACTGTTAAGCTCCTGTGCCTGACAACACTCTTCTATTCCCTGCGCCACTGTCCCTAAATACTGTGGATTTTTTTTTTTCTTGCTCCTTTTGGGAGCTTCCTTATCCTCAAGCAATACTCAGAAAATGTGCTACTAGAAACCACAGACTGAAACTAGATCAGTCTCTCCAAGATCTCTTGAGAAAAATCAAAAACAAAACCAAAAAAATCAAATAAACTAATGATGCAGGTCAAACCAGACAAGTGAGAGAACAGACACAAAAAGGAAAAATTAGTTAAAATCTAGATTTCTACATCCTACAAGATATCCTTCAATATCCTCGGGATTCTGAATATGGGCAATAATAATCATTGGGACTTGGCAGAAGACAGAGGGATACAGGAGGTGGGAAAAGAATGGGCTGGTATCTTTATGATAAACTAAACATTTGGCCTGGGGAGAAGTTAGGTCCTACAGAAGTAATAAAAAAAAAAATCCACTAAACAGTATCAGAAAGAGGAATTTATAATTAAAAAATACCTCAACCTTTACCATCTGTTAACCTTTCTAACAGACTGACCATCCAAAAGTCATTTTAGAATGACTTTAGAATGACCATTAGATTATGTTCACAGGCTTAAATGGATAAAAGCAAAGACTATGAAAAACAAAATGTAAATTCCACAATGACATATTCTGCTGATCTCACATACACAGTAACTGCAAACTGCACTTGGTGAAAAATAAATTCATCCACTAGAATCCAACCTCTCACCCCCTAAAAATACCCCTACAAGTTAGAATATAGGTCCTCAAATGACTCACCTTTTCATGGCCCAGCCAGGGCCAGGGAAGGGCAGAATGATGCATTTAGGCCTAAAAGTACCTCTACTGCTCTGTTTATTTCACTACATGGAAACTATCCTGTGTGAAAGAGACTTGCAAGCTATAGGTAATCTTTCACACACCAGGCCCTTAAGCGGGAACTTTTCTGGGCATCCACAAGACCACAATTTAACAGAGGAAACAATACAATTTTTTTTCTCTGTGTTTGCAATTGTCCTTAGATTCCAGTATAAAGGATCTTGCCTTCCTTGAGGATTTCAAGATCATATGTTGCCCTGGAAGAAAATACAACTTTCCTTTTCTGGATAGCTCCTGTTATCTTAGAGCTCTCCCAAAACACTGACTTGCTGGAGACTTAAAGAGACTTCTCATTTGTGGGAGCAGAGCTATGGTACAGCATGGAGAAAAAACATGCAAAACTGCAACTGGGTAAACTAAAGGTGAGCACTTTCCCTGTCTTGAGCAGGAGAAGAGGTTAAAGTTGGCTTCACTACTACTTACTTCAAATACCTTAAGTACTATACTAAAAAGTCTTTTCTGCAGGAAGCGTAAACACTCACACCCTGCTCTTTCGGGTCTCTGGTTTGGTATGCTCCACATGGAAGACACTGTCTGTTCATTGGCAGGAGTGAAGAGAAGGAGGTAAGAGCTACACTTTATAGAGATGTCTCCATTTCTGGTGAAACTGAGGGTTTCACAGAACAAATTAACAGAGGTGGTCTGATACAGATGATTGCTGCCTCACTAGAAAACAGATGAAATAACTGGGTTCCTAATGGACAGCAGGAATAGCTGGTGGAAGCGGGAGGGGGACAAAAAACCTTAGCATCAAATGGTGATGGAATAACCTTCATCTACTTAAGAAACTGCAGCAATTCAAACTTCCAAATGAAGGACCCCCTGCAGAAAACCATGTTTTAATCATCCAAATGCCAGGCCTTCTGGCAATTAAGAAAAAAGAACTTTCTATTTTCAAGCATTTTGTTTAAATACGTCATGTTCATGTTTTACATTTTTTTTAAAGCCTCCTCTCTTCCCCTCCGTAACGACTGTACTGCATGGAAAAGAAAATGCCACACTGCTGGGGGGCGAGGTGGGGGGAGAAGGAAAGTTTGAGAGCCTTTGAGAGGCTTTTATTTTAGACCCCAGCATACCGACTGACAGTGCTGAAATCTTCTTCCTTATTACCAGACAGTAACAATTGTCCTTGTCTTCCATTATTCTCCAGAAGAGTTCAAAGTAATAAGCATGATTAAAAAAGAGTAATCAAGAGTGACAGGAATAGTTAAAAAGAGAAATGTAATGTCTCCTAATAAAAATGTTCGTGCTGTAAATTATGTAACATTGAAAAAAATGTTCTTAAGATATTTTAAGAATAAAACAAATGGGCAGACAACTCATCAACAATCAACAGAAACAATGGGATTTCTGACATGGTAATTCGCAAAGCGGAGAGGTACAACACCACAAGCTCTTCAGTTTAGACAGGTAAAATACCACAGAAAACCACTAAATTGTGCAAATAAACTGTTAAAACAGCATCACAGAAATCTGGTCCAACTGCTGCAGTATCCAGGCACAACAATATGCTAACAGCAATAGCAGAAGTCTTTAAACTACTTTTATTTTAGAAGTTACAACAAAAAAGCAACTCATGCTTGTTGTTGCTTGCTAATTTCTGTATCAACTGTGTTCGGTTTACAGGCCCAAGTATTCTCTCTCAAACATCACCTCAAATACAACCCAAATGCTTCTCTTTTCAGGGGATAGAAGTTACAGAAGTCCATCAAACTTGCACAAATTCCCTGTATTGCAGTTAAGTTCAGAGCCACAAACACGCAGTTTTTCCTTTCTACCTCACATCCAACTCTGATAGATACTTCATCCATGTAAATGAATGAAATCAAGAGACTATTCTAGTGATGATGAACAGAGAGAATAGAGTCTTGTTCCATCCTTCAATATTGAGTCTGAAACACTACTAGAAGAAAGATAAAAGGGTGTGGAGGGGAGTATTTCACAGATCTGGAAGAAAACATGCCTCATGTCTCTTTTCAGACTAGAAAAATGTTTTAAGCTGTTAGGCACCCAGCTGAATTTTCCATGACAGCAGTAAAAGCTGAAGACAGCAATAAGAGTTTAAATTGACTTTTTCTGTTCTTTTTTAAACTTGTTCTGGAAACACGCGCGCGCGCGCACACACACACTGATATTCATGTTTTGTTCCACAAGTTACTCCTCATGCACTGATTAAAACAATATGACTTGGAAAACCTGCCATTTTACATGTAACAATTTTTCATTATTTCCCTCCATAACTTAAACTGAAAATAAATGTCTAAGATATACACTAAGGTTGCACAAGCGTACACTCAAGAGAAAGAGGGAGTATGAAAAACCACAATGTGAGAGATGGGTAAGATGTTATTTTACAGCAACAGAAAAATAGAAATGTTTTGGGGTTTATAGGAGTGCATTATCCACAAACTTGCAGCAGAAGGAAGCATCCAGATTTGAAAGGACATTTCAACAACTTTTAATTTCCTCTTTTAGGTGTTAGAGTGGACAGATGTATTCTGATGCAAACTTGCATGTTATTAAACTCAGTTTGGCCCAGATTCATATAATCTGAGTTTCTGAATGTGATGCACCTAAATATGGAAAACACCTACTTCAGACTTCCTATACAGCCTTCAAAAAGAGACAGAAACTCCAGAAGAAGAATCAGTCTATCAAAAAACTGAATCATCCGGAGACCTCTCCTCTTCATGAATTATTCAGGGAGTGCAAGGCAACTAAATTCCTAACATAGGTGCCTTGATTAGGTTGGATGAATCAGGGCCTATGTGTGTTTATTATCTAAAATTTTGGCCTGAAAAAGATAAAGAAAAAGGAAAATATCATGGAAAACAGGAGGATACATGCAAACACTGGTATGAATCATCTTGGCTGATATTCCCATGAAACACCCACAGTATCTGTTACTCATGGAAAAATGTAGATAACTCAAAACTCCATGACAAATGCAGAAAACCTTCAAAATTAACAGAAATATTGGAAGGGCCCTACAAAAGGCTATCTCTCCCAGTTATCCTTTAATTTGGGTAACACTCAAAACAGCACAGAACTTATGTCTTGAATTTTAATACGGGAAGATTAAGGAGAGGTTATTCTTTTCTTTAGTGAGCTAAAATGCACTACTCCAGGGTGCATTCAAGAATTAAGGAGGTGCTTAAGTAGCTGAACTTCCTTTCAAATGCCTACAGAAGTAAATTTATTTATTCAACATGGAAACGGTACCACGGCTAGCTTCTCTCAATATCATCTAATTTACAGCCTCATGAATTTTTTTCTTATGATCTGAACCACAGTGTTTTGTCAGGTTTAACCACCAAGGGAAAAGACTTTAGAGTAAATCTTCATTCCAACACGGCTGCTTAAAAGTAATAAATTTGTAATGTTATTATAGTTAGATACAACATATTTTATTAGATGATAGTTCAAACGGTAATTCAGAGAATGTTCCCAGACACAACAGGTAACATGAATTAAATCTCCTCTTCCCTTTCATGCCACTTACTGGCATGTCCCCTTCTGAAAAGACTCCAATGGCTTAACAATTTAGAAAAGGTATTGCAATTAAGAGTCTCAGCGTGGTTTGCAAATATCTTTTTTAGATATAAACATCATACTCCTAAAGTACAGGAAAAAGCCTGCCTGATCTGTCTCCTGGGAGATAGTTTTAGATAGATTTCAGGAGGTTACTATTTTTCACCTAGATTCTAAAATCTCATTCAGATGATTTCTAAATTTAAAACAAGCCCTTGATTTATGAAGTCATAGTTTATATGAATACTTATGACCTGTGAATTTCCTCACAATGTATACCAGAGAAATTCTCTTCAGCCTTTTCCAAAGCAATTTGTAATCACTGGTAAAACTGATTTAAATCTAAAATTGCCTGTGGTCGTTCAACTTTCCTTTGCAGTTTCTGGGAGACCGATTTACTTAAGGTGAGTGTTCTGGTGATATTTCAGATATGTTACATTCTCCTCACATAACTACCTACCTATGTCATCTTTATCATCTCAGTTTCAAATGTGTATAAATATAAATACTTCATATTTGCTAAAACAGTATGCACAACTGCCACATACCACCAAAAAGCACCCATGTTCAGTCAAGACACAGTTTTACTACAGCAAAGATACACAAAATTACTACTACTTATGATGTTAAGAATGAAAAAAATCACTGGCATTTTCAGTCAGACATATTCTTTATTAAGATTATTCTTTAGAGCTGAATAGAGTATTTCATTTTGACATAAAGGAATACTTCTATTTACTCTGAAATCATAAAATAGCACACACAACCACAGAACAGCTGACAACGAGGAGAAACAAAACAAGCAAGCAACTAACATGTTTGGTCTGAAATCTCTGCTCAGCCTGGCAGGTAACCAAAGCATAGTTTGATTCTGAAATCAGAAAGGACAAATAATTGTGAACTTTCAACTCTTTGGAGTTTAAGTGCCAAATGCTTAGTTCAGATGCAAACAGGTCTTACTTACACATTCATTTATTTCATATCCAGCTTGATAAGAATTTCTGTACCACACAGATTCCATGTGGGATTTCTACCACAGGGAATATGCCCTAAAAGACACACATGGAAGAATCCAAGAACGCAACATAGGATGCAGGACCAGACTGAACCTAACTTTCATTAATGCATAACATTTTTCAGCTTGCTAGCCAGTTCACTTAATTATTTACATTAAACTCACTCTAAAACATCCTTTATCTAAACTGCACAGACACTTTATCACCTTTTGGCAAACTTTAGGGAAAAAAAGCCTGAAGTTTTTTCACTTGACTCACCAAGAGAAACCATGAAAACCAAGGTTACACTAAGAATTCCATAAGCAGTATCCCACCTTTTAATAATTAGAACACTTTTAGATGTTTTTCAGTCATTAAAATAGCTTTACTGTTCTCCAGATTTACCTTCTGTCTTAAAATAAAATTATTTATGAAGTATTTTAGAATTTAGAAACCATACATGTACAAAGTTTAACGTTTTTTGCAAAAATAATGCCTCCTCTCTATATATTTTAAAAGTCAGTGATACTATTAAGTGTTTGTAATTCGTGCAGCAAAAGGCAATTTTAGTTACACGCACTTCTATGGAAGTACATTAAAATAATATATGCAGTAGGATAAGTATTACTGTTTCCTTTGCAAGTTTTGTAAGCAGTGGAATGAAATCTATCAGCAGCCGTACACTCTAAATTTTAATTTTGGACTCACCAAAACTGAAAAAGCCAACGCAACCAACAGATTTCAATATTTGGCACTGCTGTCTAAAACAGACATGGAGATTACTACAATTGAAATAAAATGCATTTTTCCTCTCACCAAAAAGGAGGCTGATGTTCACTTTAAGACTTCTGGTGATCATGTTAGCATAGAATTTCATAAGCATCAAGGCAATATGAATAAGAACCTCTATACCAGTATAATAGCAACCTCGTTAGTGAGCCACCTCTTTTATATTTTACATGTTTCAATGACCAAAATTAAAACAATACACCATTGGTGTAGACCAACCCTTGACCTTTGACTTCGTGCAATTTATTTCATTCCTGCATACCCCAGTTTTGTCATCTGAAAAATTTGAATAAATAATATCTGTCATAAGGAACCTGCTACCAGGTTTTATTCAGAAATGTTGGTGAAGTTCTTCAAATTCCTCAGGGATCCTGTTATTCTTAGCAAACACACTACAGTCAGCAAAACTAAACAATGGCAAGTCTAGACAGAGTTGTCCAGAAACTATACTTTTCAACAGTTCTCCAGTTGTGATTGTAAAAAGGTGTTCACTCAAATGTTTACTCCAGGATCTTGAGAGACACAAGTTTATGCATACCATCCCACTCAGTGACAAATATTCCAGTTGCCTACAAACTTACTAATCAATTAGGATAAGTAATTCAAATTGGGGGGGGAGGTGGGAGTCATCAGCTAGTCCGCAAAGAAGATCTACAACCACAGTATGAAGGTAGGGGGGTTGGGGGTTATAAATTACAGCATGTCTAAGTTACTGCAGGAAGGAAGGACAATTTCCTATCTAGCTCCCACAGCTGGTTCCAATTCTATTACTGTTTCGATTACTAATTCTCCCATGCCACCCATAAATTACCTTCAAAACATTAACATTTAAGCTGTCTTATAGCAGCACAATTTTATGTAATTGACATGAGAATAAATTGCTAAGTGACTTTAACTATGCATCTGGAAAGAGGAAAAGATACATTTATATTGTACACATGTGAGGTCCATGCTTGTAAGAAACACACCTTTCTCCACACTTCACTCAGGTATATTCCTTTAACTTAGAGCTTATGTCAGAAGAAAGTGCATTATGGCCAGATGATGTATCTCATATTGTTAAAACTGTTGTAATACCCAATAACACTACAAATAATTTTCAAAATGTTCACAGCAAATACTAAGCACTAGGCTAAAAAAAAAAAAATCACAGCCACTGTATGTTCGTTTTATTTTTAATCATAAAACCCATCATTTTTTAAAGTTGTGCCCAAGAACTATAAAACATGCTTATCTTCAATGCATTTATATGATATGTCTTACTATAGTATCTATAAATATTGAGACCCCTCCAGCATACCATATCAAAAATACTGATTTCTACACACATAATGTAGTCTGAAAATACCAAATGATTACAATTAAACCTGACAAGACACACAACTAAACAGAGAGCCATTGATTTCTACATAGCAATTAAACAACTATTATTCAGTATTGCTCAGTTGTGGATTATACAGGAACAGAGTAAAGACCCCAACACATTTTCAGTGGAATGATGCCCACACGTCAAATCCAACACTTATTATAGTCATTCTTCAAGGAGCCTGAAGTATAAAAGCATACAGAAGCAATGCTTTCACTTTTTAACCCAGACTAAGATAAAGATCCATTGTCTAGGCAATATACACAAAACTTTAGCTGTGTGCCTGGAGAAAGAAGGCAAAAATTCAAGAACATCATACCTTACTGAAATGCCTCATTTCACAGACATTTACGGACATTATGTTAAGACCTCGTATATTTTTCTTATTCTATAACTGTTAGAAAATGTAGAATATTAGACACATCCTGTGAGATCTTTCCTTAAATTATTCAATAGGCTTCCTGATCATCTCCACAAGGAGCTGCTGCCGATACTCCATACTATACAAAGATTGCTTGGTTTACCAGAAAAGTCTTCCTCATTTTGCAATCTAAAATTTAAGTTTGGATGATATGATTCGAATTAAGTCACTATTAATCGTGTACATAATAACCTTGTTAATCTAGCTGAGATGGATTAATAGCAACATGCATCTTCTACTTGTTCATAATAGACCCTTAACAATGTATTTTTAACTCACACTTATACAGTACAAAGATGACAATTTCGGATGTTCAGATGATGGTCTACAATTACTTCCTTTTGGAGTCAGGAAAGAAAAGCATAGCCCGTAGATATAAGGAACTCCAGATTTCAGACTGCATATCTACTACATAGCTGCTGTGAGATTTTCAATAAGACAATTCCCTGTCTAAGTATCATGTCTTAAATGAGATAAAAAGTCCCACCTTGCAGGTGCGCTACAATGATACATTAATAAGTATGGTAGGTTTGTTGATGCATTTGAGCTGCTCAGATTCTACCAAGCCAGAAGCCATAATTAATGCCTATTATTAATACAGAATCATAGAATAGTTTGGGTTGGAAGGGACCTCTAAAGGTCATCTAGTCCAACCCCCCTGCCGTGGGCAGGGACATCTTCAACTAGATCAGGTTGCTCAGAGCCCTGTCCAACCTGACCTGGAATGTTTCCAGGGATGGGGCATCCACCA
>NW_008795938.1:1427524-1442962 GCF_000699145.1 Aptenodytes forsteri
AACCTCATGCGGTTCACATGGGCCCACTTCTTGAGCTTGTCCAGGTCCCTCTGAATGCCATCCAATCCCTCAGATATGTCATACTTTGAGGGACCCGAAGTCCCTTAACAAGCTCCTTTACAAAACAAAGTAAAAACAAACAAAAAAACACATTAGGAAAAGAAAAAAAAAAAGAGGTTGTGTATAATGCTCCTATTACAAGTGAAATCTTGCAATAGTTGAGAAAATAGATCTATGGTATTTCATATCTCCTGGTTGACTGATTGGTGAAGTCACCAGGGAATGCACAGTTCCATAACTACTGTTTCCATAAATAAGCAAGATCAAAAAACCCTCCAGCAGTTCTTCCCCTGTAACAAGCAAGTCCTGAAACACAGGTCCAACTTGCTATTCCATCAAAAGAGAAATGAAATAAGCCAAAAATGAGCGTGAGAGAAGCAGAGAGCTTATAAACACTTACTGGCTTTCCACAGGAAAAGTTGAAGTGGTGGGAAGGCACGTATAAACCATAAAATAATCAGAATCAAATGCAGTCCAAGAATTTTTGCTCAGATTTGTTCAAATTTCCTGCTATGGACATTTTCCAGACAACTAATAAGGAAGCCGAAACATGGATTCCCAATTTTGCATAGTTTGCTGGTCTTGGGCAGAATTTAACTCCCGTTTCTGGAATTTATTTTGTAGGCCTGAATTCTTCACATTAACCTCGTGTTTGACATCTGCCTCGGACATGTGATCCATGAAGTGATATGGTTTAGTTCTGAAACTAATGCTATCTTACATAATACCTACTGCTGTCCCGGGCTTGACTGTTTCCCAGGCCTTTTAACAATTTACATTTCACCTCTTGGGAGCCACACAAAATGGACAGTAGATAAGCTTACAAAACAAATTGTTTTGCCTTGAGTTTTTCAATGCCATTATTCTGTTTACAGATAAAGTGCAAATTGCAAAGTACAGATCACTTGAAGGCACTTTTCTTTACATCCTTGCTTTTTAAGTTTACCTTGCCTTCTGTATCATACATTCAGATACTCTGGATCCTCACTTCATCTGGCTACCACAAGTAATATCCAGCCTGAGATAGCAAAAATAGACCTCTGAGTAGAGAACGATGCCATCCTCTTGTCTTCAGGTTCCTCTCATGAGATCCTGATAAACCTCTACAGACAGGGAGAAACTCCTCCCAGGACACTTTATTTAGGTGAAGTCTCCCTTTATAAACCAATTATTTCAGAAACCACTGTATAGGGCAATCTATTAAAATGGGAAAAACCTGACACTGATGGTAACCTGTTCCTACCTGTGAACCACTTGCCCTTGGAATTTCAGTGTAATACGGAAATAAGAAAATAGAGAAACCTGACAGATGGTAACCTGTTCCTACCTGTGAACCACTTGCCCTTGGAATTTCAGTGTAATACGGAAAATAGAGAAAGCAAAAGAATCCTGCTTTTGAAACACCATCATCAGTTATCAGTTAACATACAAAAATTATTAAAAAAACAAGCATAAGGTATTCATACGTTCTGAAATCCTCACAGTCACTATGATACTGAACAATTCCAGTAGCGTGGAACATAGGTGAGGGAACAAGCTACCAAGCATGAGCAAATGCATATAAATAGATTTTTGCAGTTGGTTGTGGGTATCAAGAGCTTAGAAGTATCTATTAATACTGACAGGCACAGGGTAGATACACATTGCATTGTCAAAATTTTGCACAATAAAGGGAGTGGGGGAGTTCTGGCTAAGACACTGGAATTTTTCATAAGCTTAGTATTTGCTCTGAGATGATAACTACTGTTCAAGTGATAGGCTTGTTTACAAACCTACACTTAAAGAACTCAAATAACCCATAAGCTATATTGTGAACTGCATGCAGTTTAATCTATCTACCCCAACGGATGAAAGACCTGAAATGACCTCTTTAGAACTTGTAATTACAACAAGGTATGGTATGTTAAGCCTAAGGTTTACACAGTAAGCTCTTCTCATTGTAAAAGTGCCAAACAGAGATTATTGTCAGTGTGCCTCAGAGCTGCTCCTCCATGCCTTTTCAGCAAGAACAATGCCACGGAGCGAAGTCAGGCAGTGTATTATCAGAGGCTGCCATGCAGTGTTTTCTAAAAACCTATGAACTCTAAAGCTGGGTTGTTTTCTTTGATGAAAGACGAATGATTACAGACTAAAGATAAATATTATTTATTCATCTTATTTCAAATACATTCTGCACATCTAAGTGTTTGGTTTCTCATATCAGCTCCTAGCCTGCAAGACATATTTCCTAACAAAGAAAGCCTAAAACCACCAATAATCTTTCTTTTAGACTATCTGTACCCCAATCACTCCTGATTTAATTTTTTTTATCTGCAGAAACTGCAATATGTACAAACAGCTTTGAACCAAAACCAGTTATTAGGAAGTTCTCCCGCTCAATTTAGTTCTGAAAGTGAGCCAATTACATTAGTCATTATGAAACCATCAGAGAAAACATAGCTTAAAGAGATGTTCTTGCCTACATATAAATTAGGTTTAAAATGTTCCAAAGAAAAATCGTATCACTAACTACTGTTCCAAAAAGGTGAACAAACAGGAAAGGCCAAGGTTGGCTACAGAAAAAAAAAAATCTTCTTACTATACTTAGAAAGCAAGTAGGTTTGATACATACATAACTGCCAGGAGGAAACATGGATCTTTACAATCCCACGCTTTCATTATTTTTTTCTCTCCATACTTTTTGGAGCAATACTTAAGAGTAATAGTAACTTTTCTTCTGACACTTCACTCCCTCACAAACAGCAGAAGATCCACACCCTGTTCTTACCCGACTGACTTACTGTACTGTTAAGTGTTTTCTCATATTACTGATTCTTATTTGCCTAATTCACCTCTGTATCATTTAACTGCTGTGTATGATCTGTATTACAAGAGGTCTGACTGTATACAGTACTTCAAGATGCAGCTAGACACAAAGTTTTCTCCTAATCAGCCAGAGAAGTTGGGTAATTTCTATGATAGTCTGCCACCCACTCAAACCTGGTTTCAGAGTCCATCATGAGGTTACTCCCTAAAAGTATCAGACAGAGTTGCAGCTTCCATTAGTTCCTACACTATGAGACAACTCCCAAGCGGTAAACTAATGCAAATTGCATTAAACTACATAGAATTAAACTACAGCTGACAACTATTATTTTTGACAGAATAGAACTAGTTTTCGTATCTATTGTGATTTGGGCAGATGCTCATTAAAAATAGCATAGTTATAACTAACTTAGATTTAGTGACATTCATCTTACATGGGGAGTTAACATTTTTGCTGAAAATGCAGTGAATTAGTTGACTACTGCTCATTTTGCATTCAAACGCTGATTGCAGTTTCTTATTTGGACTACAAGACTTTGGGAAATCACAGAAAACTACCATTGGGCCTCCTCATAAATTCACTGTCTATTCAACGTATCATAATTGCCTTCACTAAGAAAAATATTTTATGGACAACAACTGGACTGAGCCTGGTACTATTTATACCATTAATTTAGAGATAATTGAAAGGATCTGCCCTTAAAATTACAGCTGTTAAATCCAGAAACTTGCTTTATTACTCTATTACCTATAGGCTTGCACTATCACAATACAAACATAAACACTTATTTGATATTTTAAAATCCTGCTTTTCAGAGATTCCTTTTCAGAAGGGAGAAAAATATGACATGGAGTCACCAGAGATAGAGATACAAGCAGGAAGGGGACACAGAGGATCAACAGGATGCCTGATCCCTACAAGGCACCTGTCCTAGTTTCGGCAGGGATAGAGTTAATTTCCTTCCTAGTAGCTGGTACAGTGCTGTGTTTTGGATTTAGGATGAGAACAATGTTGATAACGCACTGATGTTTTAGTTGTTGCTAGGTAGTGCTTTACACTAGTCAAGGACTTTTCAGCTTCCCATGCTCTACCGACTGAGAAGGCTGGAGGTGCACAAGAAGCTGGGAGGGGGCAGAGCCAGACTGGCCAAAGGGATATTCCACACCATATGACGTCATGCTCAGCATATAAAGCTGGGGGAAGAAGAAGGAAGGTGGGGATGTTCGGAGTGATGGCGTTTGTCTTCCCAAGTAACCATTACACGTGATGGAGCCCTGCTTTCCTGGAGATGGCTGAACACCTGCCTGCCAATGGGAAGGAGTGAATGAATTCTTTACCTATTAAACTGTCTTTATCTCAACCCACAAGTTTTCTCACTTCTACCCTTCTGATTCTCTCCCCCATCCCACCGTGGGGAGTGGGCGAGTGGCTGGGGGGGGCTTAGTTGCCGGGTGAGGTTAAACCACTACAGCACCTTTGAAAGAAGTATCAGTTATGACATAGTACAGGTCTGTTGCAGAGAAAAAATAAAACAAAAACCCCAAAACAACTGGCTGCCCTCACCAAAGAAACTGCTACATAAGGCAGCATTTAATCATAGAACAGAGGAACAGCTCTGAAGGACTCTGTGAAAAGAAAGGTAATGAATTCCAAGTTAAAACAAATTAAGTCATTAAAACAAGTTACTGTATCATTGGCAGAAAAGAGATCCATGTCACAATTTTTAAACTATTTTCTATCAAGATATACTGTGAGGTTTACTCTGGCATCGTTATTTCTAGGATTTAATTTTGGATGACACACATACTTCTATCCACTGAAGTCAGTCAAAAATTATTGCACACTTCTATGTGACCCAACATTTCACCTCGTGTGCCTGCACACCCATGTATGTCATCTAAACAAGGCAAGGAAAACCTGAGGAAAAGTAAACATACGAAGAATATACAAGTAATATAAAAAAGCAACTAGACATGGGAGTTTACATCTTCTCCAGAATTTTAATAATTTCCACAGGAAAAGTTAATGGAGTTAAGAAACGATTTCTTTTTCAGATGGTCTTAAGGCACAGAATGCTCACCAAGACCAAGACTTAAAACTGTAGAACAAGAAGGGGTTGTCTTTAAAATGATTCAGCACTCTGTGTCACAGTGGTCTTGTAAAATAGGTATGTGCAATCTGTAGATATCATCTGTAGATGATTAAGCTAGTTATTTTTTCTTTTACATTTCCATTCCTGATATTTTTGGTACTCAGTAGAAAAGGTAGTAATATAATTAATGTACTTAAAGAAGGAATGTCACTGAGAAATATGCTTATTCTTATATTTAAGACAATGAGAGCAGTTACATCATGACATTCGCTTTGCAAGAGACATACACTATTTGTACTAAAAAGGTTACAAATCTGGTAGCACTGAAAGCCAGCTGATCCCTACAGATGTGGTTATAGCCTGATATGTAAGTTTGCTCTTTTTGCAGAGAACAGCATGTTCCAAGACACCTTAAGTAACAGGTTGGTAAGAAAAAGGAAGATAGATTGCTATAAACCCAAATGATGCATGAAACTTGGAAGATTACCAACTTGAGAAAGAAACAGTAATTATTCTATGAGATATGATTATTCTCACCCCAATTTATATTAAGTGAAGCCTAGCAAGTTCTTGATATATATAGATCTACGTTACATTATATCTCAACCAGAACACTGAAATATGCTAGTTTGAAAATTGTGCACTAAAATTCTGAAAGGCTGAAGAATTGTTTCAAGTGCCATAACTGTTGCCATTCAGATGCAGTTCAGAAGTTTAAGAATTAATCACTGTTTTCCCCTTCTGCTTAGAATATTCCCAATATGAAGAATGAGAGTTTACCTCTTCCAAAGAATTGCAAATTCACCTTGAAATCTAATGCTGACATGATTTGCCTTTTCAATTGAACGGTCTGCATCAGCCATCACGTTTATGGATAGTTTATTTTTTGAATGAAATCTGATCTTTTACTCCTAATTCAGCTCCTTCAGTCCTGTCAACCCAGCATTTTTACAAAATTTGCTTTGTGCCTGCACATGTGTAGCACAACTGCAATATTTGCAAGCAAGACATTTACTCAACTCGCAGCAAATATAAAGGCAGGCTTCAAAGTACGCCCAGAGATGAAGGCTCAATAACATGCAGAAAATGTCATCCATCTTTGATAGCTGTCTTTTGGAGACAACAACTAACAGCAAAATAAGCAGGCAATTTCTGCATATTCCGAGGAAACAGAAGTCTTTTACTACTTTCATTTCTGGTATTTCAAAACAGGCACAGTTTTACACTGAAGGGTCAAGGAGGCTTTAAGTCCCTCTAATTAACTTTGACTAAGGAGAAAATGCCGAGTCACAGGACACAACAGCAGAGGTGTACTACTTACAGACCCATTTTTACTGTGCTCACATTTGTCCTGCCATGAGGACAAATACATACTTGGTATCACAGACACTGACTACCTTTTGGCCACAGGACAGATTTTTCCTCCTATAGAAGGAAAGGTCTAAAGAATGAAGTACTCCAATATGCAAAAGCTATATGGTCAAACTCAAAAGATCTTTCATACTTTGTTTAATAAATTTAAATAAAAGAAAAAGAAATTGGACATGGGAAGTCTCTGTTAAAAATTCAGCTCTATTTTCCCACTCCTTTTAAAGATGTAAGCTACTGCATAAATCCTAAGTAACTTTGCCATCCTCCGACTAATCTTCCAACATTGACAATTCCATTTTTTAACAGGAGGGAAAAAAGAAAAAGGCTATATGTATAACAAAGAAATATTTTTTTTTTTTGTTTCCCTTCTGAAATTAAAAAAAAAAAATTAAGTCGTATGGTTTGCCTGTACTACATAAGAAGAGACCAGCTAATTCATGCAAGGGAGACAGACATTAATATAAAAATTGCCATAATTCATAGGACATTGCAACTCTAATAAAGGTTCTCAGCTCTTTCTGACACCTGAATTAATCTACAAATACACACCATACAGTAAGTGATACGGAAATACCACCTATATTGTGGTATTTGTGAAATACTTGACTTAAAAAAACAAGCCAAGCTTTCTAGTATTTCCCTGCAACCAACTCACATATTAGTGAGAACTCTAGCTTTTGCTTTCATTCCAGATATGATCTGAATTAATTAATTAATTAAACTCTTTAAGACCAGTTTTTTCACAACAAAAGTTTTGGTCATAGATAGAAAAATAAGTTCTATTCCTAATTTCTATAGCTCTTCCAGGATTTATTTCCTACATTCATACTCATTATTATATGAAAGATGACCTATGGGGCCTCTGTACTGTAAGAAGGCCATCATGACTGAGTCCAACCCTTATTTAAGCCCTTGTGTTTCACCACACGAGAATGTACACGTGCTCACTGCAATGAATTCCATGCATCTAAATAATCCCAATCAATATCTTTACATAGTACTATTTACTCTGAACACTGGTTCCAAGCTAGTTACTAAAGAGGGCTGCAGAAACCATGCAAGACAAACAGAAGTTCCAGGAAGGCTGGTATGCATCTAAGATGTTTTCACTGCCCCCTAGTGCAATTCTGGGGAAGGCGGGGGAGTGGGGTGGGGAAAGAATATTGATGTTAGCTGGCAATATTTGGGTTAAGGTGTACCAAAGAAACAGGAAAATTTTTTAAGTCAAACATCGACTGAATCTCATGTAGACAAACTCAAACTTGTGTATCAGCTAGGTAACTCGTGTATAAACTGCAATGCAGACACAACAGCAGAGAATGAACAACCTGCCCATGGCCCTGCAGCGTGCTCCCTTCGTAGCTAGCCTGTGCAGAGCTCAGTGCTGTCCCAAGCTGCCCAGAATGCAGAGTGGTTATTTTGAGAGTCCGTCACTGCTCTCACACAGACACATAGAAGACTGCTCAGTTCCATGAGCTCCTATTTGCACCTTGAGAGCACACTTTGCTGCAGAATACCATACATTTTTATTTACTAAATACTGGCAAATTAATTAAGCCTGGAAATAAAAATGGAAGTCACAAGTCACCTTCTTTCTGTTATTACCAAACTATGTTTTGTCTGCATCTTCTGTCTCATCAATAGATGAGGTACAAAAGTAGAGGTACAATGCTGGTGGGTCCACTGATTATGTACACTCAGTCTCACTTACAAAACTGGAAGTCCATGTCTGTAGTCCCACTGAAGTCAAGACAAATATTTACACGGAACAGGATCTAATCCTCCAACCTTAAATAATGAACCTGATCTGCATGAGATAGCTATTCATTAGCTATTTGCATTAAGCCCTATTTTAGAAAACTGGACAGAAAGCTCCTTATCCCTACCTGCATAAAGGTCCTGTCTGAATTTTTTTTTTTATATTGGGAAGTAAAGGTTACATAATTTATCACCTTTTTGCTATTCTTGCACATGAATCTTATTATATGAAAATAACCTTTGCTTTACAAAATAATGGTTTACTTGAAAACCAAATGTTACGTCCAACTCACCCGACTTTTCAAACTACATTAGGGTCCTCATATAAATAGATGTAAGATCTTAAAGGCTTCTTTTTCAGTTTTCTTCTATCTTATCTCTCATTAAGTAGGTATTCTTTGAAACATTTCAAAAAGTTTTTCTACAAAAACAACAGATGTAAACCTGATAATTTTCAAAATTAAAATAAAATACTTCTACTAGAATAAAAGAATACATAGTCTTCAAAAAAAAGCAACAAGTACACTCACTGGAATCCAAGTAAGAGCTTTAAACACCTTTCAAAAGCCTCAGGAACCGGACCATAAACAGGATGGTTAATAAAAATTCATACAAATGATTCTTTATGATTCTTCAGTTCCTTTGGAGAAAGTAATTCTTTTGGTTTATGAAAGGAAATCAGAAAAGTTTTGTAACATATTCCCATAACATTTGGTTATATGAACATTTATCAATCCTCAGTTACAGTGATGCGTCAAATAAACATTTATAAAGAGTAGACAAGGTAACTCAGCAAAATACTATTCAAGATCCTAATAATTTGAAAATAATTGTATTGGGTATTAAAATACAAAAAAAGGTAAGCAGGAGTAAAAGGAAGGAAGTTCAGTAAGATTGTTGTGTGATCTGGACAGTGTTAGCATCAAGTATGTATAGTCCCTGTATACTGCTAAGTGCCCACCTGCAAATAAGAGATGCCATTGCAGCAGTTGTAAAATATTACATGTGGTAGTCTCACATTCATAAAAATCCAAAGCCAGCTTTTAAACAAACAGCAGACGTTCCAAGATTCAACAAAATTGCTCTCCAAGGATACCACTGGAGCAATCTGCAGTTCCAACAGTTTAACATAAATCATTTGTTAATCGAAAATCCTGTGAAGACTTGTTTTGGAAAGGAAATGTAACTGCATGTCACTTACACTCTTCCTTCAAATATAGCCCTTCTAAATTATTTAATCATCCCCACCATAAATATTTCAAATACTTGTTATCATCCACCACTTTATTCTCCTCTTCATTCAAGCAAGAGTTCTCTGTACCTGTATTTCTCATTATTCTGTTTAGAGCCTAAACAACTTTTTCAAAAAGATAACATTCATATGCCAGATACAAAGAAAATCTGCTATCTTCCATTATGTATTCCACAGTGATACCAACAATGTCAATACAGTGTCAGTATCGCTCTTAGCTCCCCTTCCAAATTTAGAAATATTTTATATGTTCTAACACCAACAGAAACAATATGCTATTTGTGCTCCTTTATGAAAGTACCTTGGAATTTGTTGTAATTGCCAAGAAAAGCATCATGTAAGAAGGTAGTCACCACTTTCTTTTGACTGTGTAAGTGTTTTAGCTTCTCAAAGAATAAATGCATTTCAGTCTCTTCACCTCCAAAGAACCCAACTTCTTCTGGACATAAAGTAAGAAATATTTAGGATCAAATGTTCATATACCATTGCATGAACGGAATTTCCTAACATTTCCAACTAAATATTCTTGTTAAATAATACTATATCAAAAGTACAGTCTTGTGACCGAGATAGGCATGTAGAATATGTGCTTAGACTTAGAATTTTTTTCCTTAAGAGGTAGGTCACAGAATTGTACAGCCTTAAGGTTACCCATGCCTCAAACATACCTGGCAGAAAAAAAAAAAAACAACCCAAAACATTTCTAGTCTCCCTCTAAGGACAGTAGGAGACATTAGCTTCCACAAAACCTTCTGGCTATAAAGAAACCAAGGGTCTCAGGAGAGATGAGCATGAGGATCCCATGTTTCAAGCGTAGGAGCTCTATAGCCACAGTGTATCTGGCCCAGAGATGAAGAACACTGCGCATAACTCTTAGCAGTTCCCTTTCCAAATACAGAAGTGGTACCAGCAGCTCCTAAAGAAGCTTTCTACAGGCTCCATCAGGTCAGGCTGACCTGATAAAGGGTGTCTAAAGGAACTGGCAAAGAGTAAAAGCAGGACATAAGAAGATCTCTAAACTTTGTTAAAAGGGACAGTAGTAACAATAATTATGTTCTATGTCACATTTTATTTAATACTACTAAGGTCACCCCACTCTAATTTTTAAGTACCTTGAAGTCAACAAATATATGCCTGTTAATTTTCTCACAAAATATTTCTAGAGACAAACTCATAGGACTAAGTATCTGTCTGTGGAGAAAACATTCTAAAACTTCTCATATTCAGTCATACTACTAATTAATTAAAACCAATATCATGCCACCAAAAAGGCATGGCTTGATATACAGCAGAGAAGTCTTGGCCTTACTATGTTCTGAAGAATTGATAAATAGATCTTGTAAGCACACTTGTTTTCTCTGTGGACAACTGGTAATCACAAACTCTGGGGCACTGGGTTGGAGAGGAGCAAATACCCCATGCCTTTTTATGAAACACAAACATTCCCTAAGGAAATTACCCTGTTAGCTTCCTCTTGTACATTGTCCATACGATGCTCTCAGTTTCTTATGTTAAGTATTCCTTCCCTTCCAGCTTCTGATTGATTCCCTCACATTCTTATGCTGAGCTTCATCATACAAAATTTAGGGATTTGATTTTGTTCTCTTTTAATTTTTGTGACAACTTGCAAATCCTTTCTAATTCACTTTTAAGATAGTCTCTCATTCTTTGAAACACCAGTAGCCACATCAATGATCTTTAACAAGAATTCCATAATTTGTTCCAAGTTTAATATAAAGATAATACATTTTCCTGATTCTTACAGCAGAAATACTGTCAAGACCTAAGAATGTATTATGCACATATATGACAAAAGTATTTTCCTCCTGATTATATAGGAAGGTAACACAAAAGGAAATTGAAAGCAATGGCAATTGCTACCTATTTTTCATCAACTTATCAATGACTAGAAGTAGTTCAAAAATAATGCCTCTCATCGTCAAACCCACACTTTTCTGTCTCTATTGTGCACACAAAAATTGCTTCGTTCAGCTTACTTCACTTTTTCTTCTTTAGACAAGATGAAACATGACTGGGTAAATAAGATTCAGCAGTTATCAGGACAGACAATCCTCAGCCTAAATGTTATAGCTCCTTATGACGACTAAAAATTCCCATAACATTTATTTATTTTTTACAACACCATGATTTTTAGCCTGGTACCATAGCCAAATTCTAATTGGAGCAATTACAGTCTACTTAAATTCTCCATCTAAATCAGCAGGAAATGGCTTTCTTCCATTCTGAACAAATGAGTATTACTGGTATGTCCTGTCAAACCTCTGCAAAAATTTAAAAGTGTCTCAAAACAATTCTAAAACTTGGAATACGGCTACGCTATCATTTTGGAAATATGCCCAAATCAGAGTACAGCCTTGGAGAGGCCCAAGGCCGTACTTGTTTCAGGGACATAATTACAACATGATTAGTATCCCTTTGGTACTGCAGGGAGAAATAGTTCTCCATTCCAAAGAAAAATCAACTGTAACTAAGCTCCAGACAGAAAATAAAGCCTTGTAAATCCATCTGGCAAATTCTTCCAACAATCACCTCTATACCTGTTGCTTCAAGTGAGGAAAAGTGTCACAAGATGCTAGCACTCCATTAAGTTCTGTTAAAGATCTCAGCACATCTTCTAATGACATGTAGAAGAAAACATTAATAAATACATAATCTCTTACTAATGTCTTTTAATAGATGTCATCCATTACCTTGAAAAATGCTTATGTCCTAGATTTAAAGCTGTCCACCCACCAACCCTGACATGACTGCTTTGGCTAGTCTCCTGTCCCCCTCCACCCAGATTTTATTTTGATTGCACAAACACCAGATATGCTCCCAGTGCATCTTGCCAGGGCATAAAAGCTGGCAAAGACTCTACTACATCTCCCAACCTCAAAATTTACCACATGAAATATTGCCCTTGTTAAGATTATGCCCTCTGAAAAACAAGCCATTTTCTCTTTTAGAACATCCCTGCTTGGAAACAAAAAGGTTTTCTTCAAGTTTTCCAGAAAGGCATACTTTTCACGATAGAAACCAAACCTGAAAAGCTTCAGAATACTGGAGATGCTCTGCTTCCTCCCTCCCCCTCAGCCTATGGCCGTGTGAAAAAGTGGCACTGACAATCCAACCAGGTTTTTACACCATTAGGAGAAAAAGCACTATAGAAAAGCACTGATCACAATTCAAACAGACAACTCTTCTTCTCATTTTCCTCACTCCCCAAATTAATGCAAGTCTTTCATATAAAAAGGAAAACTATAACAAGAGGAAGATATCAGAGGGAATCGATACCAAGTGTACCTATTGTCCTTAAAATATACTCGATACAGCAGTATTCCGTACACTACTACAAAACAAGCACTGTAAAATATTTGTGTAAGTATTTACAAGCATATTGTGCCTTGTTAAGAATCATCACTTCCGGCACGAATGGCGGTGAATTATACTAAATGAGTAAGTCATTAAATCTAAATATTTATTTGTTAAATGTAACTACCATCAGTATTAACACAGAATTCAATCAAACACAGAAAAATGCTTTACAACAGCTACCACAAAGACTTGAGTAAAGTCATAAAATGAACTTACATAAATTCAGAGGAAAAAGTAACTCAAGTAAGAATTCACATATGTAATACAGTATCTATGGCTCTTCTCAAAAATTTATGTTCAGTTTGTATCACATGTAAATGTAAATTACAGAAATGTATAATATCCAAAAACCAACAGTGCTGATTCAAAACATTCAGCAATTAACTGCTGTTATTCATTTTCCTATAAAAACACCAATAAGGTATGAAAAATTCCCATCAAAGATAATAACCACCAGCTACTCCTTCCTCCAGATGATTATTCAGTATAATACCCAATGTGAGCTGGGCAGTGCTGGGCCAACCCTAGACTCAAAAGATGTTAATCTCATAGCAAGCAATTTTGACAAATGTCTCATTGGCAGTCTCTCATAAGAAAGCAAAAACAACTGAACAAGCAGTGGTGGAAAAAACAATGTTCCTGTAATAAAAAACACATTTAAAGTCAGGCTTGAGAGACAGTGGCAAACTACCAGGGCAAAGCCAGTATTTTGATGCATTTTATCTGTTATACAAAGTTCACAAGACTTCAGGTTACAGACCTGCAACTCATATAACTATTAAAGAAAAACTTGTTTCCTTCAGGGCCAAAACTATAGATACTTGTGTTTTAAATAAGTTACTTCAGCAGCAAAATATGATAACAAAACAGAGACAGTCTCATAGTACATCTGGAAATGAAACAAAAGAATTATTCAATGGAGCTTTCCGTTTCTCCTCTCCTGGTTCTGCCCCCATGTGTACCAACCACAGCCTGATGTACAAGCAAGAAAAAGGAATCAGAGAGTTGTCGTAACAGCAACACCTGCCTTCCTTGGGGCTCACAGGATGATACTGTGATCACCAATCGATCAACAGGAAATCAGGAAAGCACAGCTGCTTCCTGATTCCCTTCACAGGAAAGAAAATAACTTGAGTTCATTAGCAGCAGTAAGGGGAGGCTCTAGACCCCCAAGGCCTCTGGCATCCACACTGACACAAAATCTTCCCAGTTATAAATTAACTGTTTAGACTGAAAACCCACAAGTCTCATATTTCTGCTGCTCTGCTTATTCTCAACCAAATCTGTTCTAGACTGTTTTGTAACTATTGTCTTAAGTTCAGACAAACTTAAATCACACCAGTCTGCAAGTTACCTTTCTGTCTGAAACTTTTCATTGGGGTCTTTTAACTCTGGTTTCCAGTAACTCCACTCATCAAGGCAGCTGTAGCATTATTCAAATCCATATAAATGAAAAATTAACACCACAATCTTGCTAGAAATTTAAACAGTCAACCAGCAAACAACGCGACTACTGAGAAAGACAGGTTGAAGTAAAATCAGCTGTTTCCGCATATTGTTTTCCCTTTGGCATTCTAAAGAAGTTTACAGAACTAAAGCAAGAGTTTCACTAAACAAGAAACACTGCCCTTTGGAGAGAGATAAGGAAAATAAATCATATTCAGTGCTCAGAATCCATAAATCTGACAGGTATACAAGCAATTATATAAAATTTTTTTAAAAAAAATCTGTATCTCATTGGCACATGACAGACATCAAGTTGAAGTAACAATCCAGTTGTTTTTTCCAAAATTATTTATATGTATAATAGACAGCATTTTCAAGATTTCAATGCACAAAGCCCTACTAAGGTGCAGCCATCTTTGATGCCACGTAAATGAGTGCTCAGCATTTAGTTACTTCTCCTGCAAGACCTCATTTATTCCATAAATGTGAATAAATGAAGGAGTCTGCTACAACTTGGCACTAATCTATAGTTTGAACATTATTTCATTTAGGAATCCACATAGCACTCACTACTGAGACGAAAGAGATTATTATACCATAAACTGAAACAGTAGTATGTATAGGACTCTTGAATCATGTGAACCTAATAAAATTACTCAACTAAAATTACTCAACAAAAAACATGTAAAAGGATGCCAGCCTTCCACTGATGATGCAATAAAACAGATGTTGAATATTCAATGTATTTCCATTATAGCTTACTTGACCAATGTGGTGAAACTCCCTTTGACGCAACCGAACAATTCTGCTAATTCAGTATAAGGAGGCAAGACCATTGCCAACACACTTAACTGAAAGGTATATATATTTTTTACTCCAGAATGGAGTTACAGCAGGCTAAATATATAATGCTTTTTGCTAACCGCAGAAAGTGACATCTCTAACAGACCATGGAACCAGGAGAAAAGTTTTGCCAATTTTTAAGCTAGTCTTACAACAAAATTATGGTCAAACCACAAGCTACTTGTATCAATTCTCATTGGCAAGAGAAAACCCAAGTAATTTCTGGCACAAGTTACAAGAAAAAATCAGGTATACAAGATGAACCACCATTATTTAGCTAATCTGATAAATGTTTTTAAGCAAAATTCTCTATGATTTCCCAACACATGCAAAATTCTCTTAATTATTAGGAAGAACAACCTGGAGATACTCAGTTTAGAAATCAACTTAATTCCTTAAGACCCTGACAAGAAGGCATTCCACAGAAATATT
>NW_008795938.1:1443343-1452632 GCF_000699145.1 Aptenodytes forsteri
ACCCCCCCCCCCCAGACAACGGCTGCCTACAGTTCTGGTGTTTTCAAACCTCTGTTGTTTAAGAAAATAAGTAAGGACATAACATAGAAACAAAGCAATGAACAATAAAGTCTGTGTAGAAAAGATCAGGATGAATAGCTATGAGAGATTTCTGATGCAAAATTTTGTGCAATACTTCAACGAAATATTAGCAGATATGAGGCTTAACCTTGGGTTTAGTTGCCAGGATATAACATGATTTCAAGTTTACACTGTTTTATTTTAGTGTTGTATACACTGAAATCCTTTGAGCATCTTGGAGAACTTACACTCTCCCAAAGATTGAAGATACCTCACAGGACTTGATTCCCAAGCCTGGTTGTTTCTCTCTGTGTGCCTTCAATTACTCAGTGCTATAAGACAGTTACAAGCTTCAGAAGTGTTGACAGCAGAGCAAAAGATTGGGTTTTTTCTGGGATGAGAAATGGGGACAGCTAGGGAGAGCTGTGCTTTAGAAGGGCATTCTGATGAAACCCCAGAGAAAGAACAAAACACCTGTGCAGAACAAGCATGCATTTTTTGAGATTTAGCACTTCCTAGTACATACATGCACAAAGTTAGCAGCTATTAATAGGTACTTTCAGAAGCTGTTGTTCTTTGCGTAATATATTGTGGGTTTTTTCCAAAATGACAAGCATCTGGGTTCACCACAATCTGTGTACACACTAAGACTCAGGATGATACCAAGATAGGTTGAAAAGTATTTAGAGACAAAACTGAACAAGACCAAACATTTCATTCAGCGTCAATAAATGTAAATACTTTTCAAGACAGGAACTATTATTCTGATTACCTGTTGGAAGGATTCATGTTTGATAAAATTTCTTGATAAAGCACTGTATTTTAAGATTTTACTATGAGTTGAAAATGTATGAAGAAGCAGACCTGAGATGGGAGAACGGATGAAAATTGACAGAAAAGAAGTAGTGACTTCAATATGACATGATCCACAGCAACTGAAATCTGCTGAGTCTATGACGCCCTCAGGAATATGGACTCACTCCACAGTGCCCTAACAGCTAAAAGTTAAGAGAATTCCTGATACAAATCAATAGTAAGTCACAAGTTAACTTAAGGCTTACAACATTCTCAAGGAAAATTTGGGATTTATCTGCAGTTGGTTCCCTAAGACAGAACAAGTCATGTG
Organism: Aptenodytes forsteri; assembly: GCF_000699145.1. Lineage (NCBI taxonomy): Eukaryota > Metazoa > Chordata > Aves > Sphenisciformes > Spheniscidae > Aptenodytes > Aptenodytes forsteri. The sequence goes on from NW_008795938.1 coordinate 1,444,530, forward strand.
TGGGCTACAGATGAGATCACAGGAGATACGGCACTAAAATGTACAGTTTGATAATTAAAGAAATCCATAGGCAACAGTGCATCAAGCAAATCAGACAAAGTAATAAAAAACCCTAAGGCATCAGAATTTCCCATTACTTATCCCCTAGGGTGGGGGGGGAACCAACAACAACAAAAATTGTGATCATACAAGGTTAGACTCACTCTAAAATCAGTTATGTCATTGCTTAAGAAGTTCCTCTCGCTCATTTTGAGTAGTCTAAACTTACGTTTTAAAGTTCACAAGATGCAAGGTAAGATTTTTTTATAGGAAAAGAACAAACAAACTGAACACCTAGTCAAAACTGAAGAGGAATTGACAAAAACCTTGAGACACCTGGGAATTTGTTTTTTAGGATTAGGTTTATATTTGTGTAATAGGACATACAGGTTTTTTCTGCTACCAAATGGTTCAAAATAGCATTAAGTAAGGCTGTTTTTACAGGACTTTTATCATTGTTGCTACAAAACAACATGGAAACCAGCATACAAAAGCCACTGCCACAAAATATTCAATCCAGGAAGCTTTGGAGAATGAACATCAAACCATTAAACTTTTAACTAAATAAAGAGAGATTTGTCAACTGAGTACCTGTGATACCCAGGTTAGGCTGTTAGGGGTTTTCTTGCTTTTAACATAGATAGAAAAGACAGTCTATATTCACGCCAACAAACAGGTCTGGCACTTATTTAGATTTAGAAAAAAACAAACCAAAACAAACAACAAAAAAAAGCCCCCAGTTACCACAGTTTCTTTTCTGAGAACTGTTTAACCATATAAAATATTTATATAAAATATTTATATAGTTCTTTCATAATGTGAAAAAAAGAGAGTAAACAGTATATACTAATTGATGATGATTTCCCTTGAAATTCACATGCATACATTTTTTTAAAATCCTGGTATTTTTAAGTGAAAACCATTATTTGCATTTGTTGAATAATCACTAGAAAAAACACAGGAAACCTGTATTTCAAACAACAGTCATACTTCACCTGCAAATTCAATCATAAAGGAAAGAGCACACTTACAAATTAGTCTACTCAAAGCATGAAAACATAAAAGAGGAACAAAATACTTACATTATCCTCCTCCTCTGTATCATCATTGTCATTATCGTCATCACTATCCTTGAAGCCAGGTGGAAGTGGTGGCCCAATGAATTCATCATCTTCATCATCACCATCAGTATCCTCAGCTGGACCTTGAGCAGAAGTCTGGGATTGCATGGAAGGACCAGTTAACTCTTCATCTGAGCTATCTTCACTTTCACTACAGGCTGTCTCTCTGCATGGAGAAATTTTAAAAAATTACTATTTCAAGAACATTGGCACTTCCATAGGAATTTTCAGATAAAAGATGTTAAGCACTGCTGTAAATTTGTAAACACTGAAATTAGCAGCAAAACATAAACTAATTTTTATTAACAGAGTGTAGGCCCACCATCATCTTGAAAGCATAAACAAAGCTTTTAAAAAAGGAATACCATAGTGATAGGAAAAAATAAAACAAAGAAGAAGTTAGACAGATTGTAAAAACAACAGTATCACATCACTAGTATGGATTTCAATATTGCTTAGAAGCCAAGAGAATATATTGTTACAGAGCATTTTCACGATTATGCTTCAAGTTGCAGCTTGTGCAGATGCTCTGCACCTCTGTTGGCTGGGTGGAACTCAAAACAGTAATCACCCAGGCTCACAACCAGAGTGAGAACACAAAACATGGCACTTGCTTCATAATGCTGGTAAAGAATAAGAGGGAATCAGGCACTTTCAACCAAATATTTGACAGTGTCACAAATCTAGACCCTAAAAGCTACATTAAATTATCGTTTTTCTGTTATCCAAATCAGTTGTGTGAACACATTATCTTTTGGCATTGGAAAATTTCTGAGAAGTAAGTAGAGCTATTTAGTCCGCTTTCATTCAGTTTATTCAAAATAAACGTGCTCCCTCTGCTGGCAGTTATCAAGTAGGCGGTATTCTAACTGGCAGGTCTAATAGTGATAAGCAGAAACTTTGCCTTTTGACTAGATACAGTTTATCATTACAGTGATACAGTGAGAGAAGCTCAAATAGCAAGACTTGTTTTGGGAGCTTATACTTTAAGAGCGTGTATGTGAGTTTTTAAGTGAGCAGACTGCAAAAGATAGTTTAACAAAGAAAATAAAAGACAACGACTACAGAGGTATTGGTTTGTTTTTTTAAGTTTAGGTTATCACTTAAACTATAATAAAAACACAGAAGTTGAAGAACATAATAAAGGATTAAGAAAATATGTTCTAAACTATGTAATTGTGACAGAGTGCAGCCCCACTCTGCCCCCCAAACCAGCTGTACACCAAGCAGGTAGTAGGTTACACAGCAAATATTTGTGTTGGATAAGCAATTGAAATTCTATTTTAGGAAGAAATCAAAACAAACTAAAACCAACACAAATTAGATCCTCAGATGTTACAGGGATGAGAAGGGTTTGCATGCCTGAAAGCTTGTCTAATTTTTCCAACTATATTTACTAGCCTAATAAAAGATATTACCTCTACATACAAACTTTGTTTTGCATAGTGATGAGAGACATTTAAAGACCTAGATCAGGCTATGATTATCTAATAAATCTAACTCAAATAAAAAGAGCTTCTCTTACTCTACAACAATGGTGCAATCAATATCTTTTTACCAAAAGGAAGCTTTTCCAGCATGTGAGGAATGGGTTGGGACCTTCAAAGTTCTTCAAGTTAGGTATCCCCAAAACTAACTACTTTACAATACTATGTGCAGAAGAGTTGTGTTTTAAGAGTTGGTATGCATTCCCAGACTAGCAAACCACATATCTTTTCCCCAGAAGCCAAACTAATTAGTTTTGGAATGGAACCAGGCATACGCTGTAGCTGCCAGCGAGAAGAATGTATACAACATAATGATTCAAGTAGGCCTTTCCAATCCTGGAGTCCCAGATTTTCAGATCTTTCTATAGACACCCAAGAACAATACCTAGCTTCCTTCGTAATTACCTATCCTTATCATTCCCTCATTTGCTAGGAAGGATAAATCAATCAAATCAAACATTTCAGTATTTTGAGGGGCAGTATAATCACTCTGCACGTGAAATGGCCAGAATTGCAGTGCTATTTTTCACCACACTCCAAGCTTGGCTGGGACAGCCAAGTACTCCAGCTACAGCTGCTGGTATCCTCTGTCCTGACTGGAGGAAAGTCAAACATAAGAACATCCCAACGCAGCCAGACCAAAAGCCCATCTACCCTTCTGACAGCAACCAGAAGTGGTGCTGACAGAAAGGACAAAACAAGTGGCATTTCCTTCAACTTCCAGCCTTACAGTCTTACTCTACCAGAGGCTGTAAAGGAAGAAGAACAAATTTGCCAGCCCCTTTCCCAGGATTCAGAGAAGTGTAAGGAATTGTTTTTTGCTTTCCCTCATTACTTCCTCAGTAAGTGAAACAAACTGTAAGAGGGAAAAAAGAAAGCTGCATCAGAGCATGGACGGCACACAGACAGGGGAAATAACAAAAAACATTGAGTTGTGCAAGTATGTGGGCATATCCCCCCCCGTGTGTTCACTCTCCTCACGTCATCCACTCTATTTTCTCAGGTGTTTCCTTTTTATATACCAGCAGATGCTTTCACTTCACAAAACATAATTATTATTAATATACTTATGCATAAATACATAAGTACCATAACTATTGTAAACATTTCTCTACAGCAAAGCAGCTCAAAAGCAAAAAAGAATTAGTAGCTGTTCTTCACATCTTTTTGGAGCAACCAACCCCTTTTTAACAATTAAAAAATTAGTATGAGGGCTATCATAACTGAAAGTACTTGGAATTTTCAAAAAAGTAGTATTCAGGAAAGTGTTGCCATTTTCAGAAAATAGAACAAGCTATATATATTAGATCAATTTATATCAACTAACATCTACATTATAAAAAGAACTACTAAGAGTCCTGTATTTCAGACTTAAATTGTCAGTTGTAGGATTGTTCCTCTGAATTAAGGCTGAGTCACAATAGCACGTCTCCTTCACCAGCTTCCTGTTTTTAGCACTAAGTACTAAGCTACATATCGTATTTTACAAGGAAATATAAAGCTTCCAGGTGAGCTTTTCATCTCATGCCCTCCCTTCTCAATGCTTGGTAAAAACAAAAAAAGAAAAACTAAGAAAACTTAGTATCAGCAGAACTCTGGTCAGAGTTACCAGAGCCTACCTAATAACTCAGAATACTGAAATGTATGTTATCTTCCTTTATACAAAGTCCCTGGAGTTCTCTTCTGTCAAGTCCATTAGCGAAATGGCATGATTAGGGAAAGGTTCTGTATCACCTGACCTTTTTCCACCTTACTATTTGTTTTAATTGATTCTTTATATTCAAGTCACCCATATACAGTACACAGTCAAGTTACATTTAAATTCTTGTGATCCTTTGTTATTTCACCACATCGGTATCTAATATCATCAAAAACAAATGGGGGCACAGAATACTTTTCTCTCATGCACAAGACAACACAGGATCTATAGGGTAGTATATTGTGCGATCAGTTATTTCTGTGAGAGTGCACGGCTCATTTGAGTTTTCCATAGAGCAACAGGCAAAAGGTAAATTTTGTAACAGAAATTTGTTCACAGTCTGAAACACTACAAGTTTGTCTATAATAACCTACCACATATAGACTTTATCAGCCCATAAGATACACATACATAGGTCTACTAGAGTCTTGTATGGGTATTAGACCTCCATAGATACAGAAACCTAAAAATTTACAGTGCACTGATCTCCGCAACCCCTGCCACACAATGGAGTTGTGTGCCCATTACCTTCAGCTACTCTTGATTTCCCAGCATCTCAGAATTGAAACTGTCAAAGCAGTAGCATTTATTGTTTGTCAATAAAACAAACATTGGCAGGTTTGAGAATAAATTTCAGACTGAAGTCAAAAGAAAATACTTTCTGAACCCCACCACTACTCTATACAATGTGCATACAGAGGCTCTCTACCTACTTTGCTTTCTTTTTCAGCAGGTATGAAAAAGTATACTCTATCTACAGGTGGGAACAATAGCTGCTCATTAAGTCAGCACATGTAGTCATTGTTGTTGTTATTTAAAAAAAAAAAGTACACCAACCAGGATTAGGGAGGAGACTGCAAAATTAACTATTAAATGTACATAATGTCAATATTTACAAATATTGACACATCTTTAAGAAAGCATAGATTGGGAGGAGACCAAAATTAACTATTAAATGTACATAATGTCAATATTTACAAATATTGACACATCTTTAAGAAAGCATAGATTAAAAAAAATTAAAAATCAGTATTTCCACTGAAATACTTCAGATAACACAGATGTGTTCACACAAGTTAAGTGACACTCAGGCTCTCAAAAGAAAATCCCCAAACCCCTCTTCAGATAAGAAAGCTGTTACATGGAATCTCCCACCATATCTAAGTACCTTTGGGTTAATGTGGACCCAGATCCTGTTGCACTGGATGCTGAAGCTGATGAATCAGTGCGTGGACTTCTAAACTCTTTTTCAGCCTGGTCTTCCTTCTCTCTTTCACGAGCCTCTGAATACAGAGAGCACATAAGTGACAAATAAACAAGACTTTTAGAAAAAAATAAAATTAGAGGCTTGCTGAGGACAGTAAAACAATTTTCTTCATTTTCAGACCTATATGAAATATTTGAAAAGGTAACAGCAAATAAAAGATTTCACCTGAAAATAGATTACTTTTCCATATAAATTAAATTTCCATTGCTACTGCAATGATGACTCAGAAAAATAATGTCATAAGGAAAATGCAAACACCTTCTAGTTGTCAGTTTGTACACACTATCAAACATAAGTTGATGATATAAGGATGCTGATACTTCAGTATTTTTAACACTATACTAAAACAGTATGATTACTTCAGAGACTTCTTGAAGTTTTCATAGTGCAGGGAAGTAAATTAGTACATAAGTATGCACAGGTGTAAGTAAGTGAACTCTAAATATTATTTATGGAAAATAAATACAAAGAGTTGTTTGTATTAAGAGTTTATTCCCACTTCACTCACTGAAAAGGAATCCCTGTGGAACAGTGCAACAAAATCAAAGCAAACAGAACCAATTCAAAGTATAAGTAAGAATGCTGGGATTATGACAGGGTAACAGATACAATACTCTATTTCTAAAAGTGCTCAATTAACTTCAATTAAGCAAAGTTACTTTCTCTCTATACAAGAAACATCACTTTGTTTGCTCACTGTTTGTTAACTAAACTAAAAACAAAAACATGTTTTGCAGCAAAGCTAGGAAACATTTTCCTCTGAAGAGAAGCACAAACACCTGCAAGATACAGAACCATGAAACATTTTGATCTCGGTTCTTTTTATCCACAGTTCAGGTAGCAGAGGAGACATTTCCAAAAGTTATCGCGGGTTTTCCAAAAATCTAAAAGTCAGTGTATCTTAAGAAATCTGAAAATAAGATGTTCACATTACCCCACCCCCACAAAAAGCTGTAAAACATACACCTTTTTGATTACTGTATTCTGAATACCAAAATTTGTTTCTAAGTCAAACAGCTGAATTATGTACAAAGCTTTGCCATTTTTGGTAAAATGATCAACCTTATAAACAACAAAATGCGTTGTGCTTCCTTTATGGGTAACAGCCTAGAAACCTTTGGCAGGGCGAGGAGGGAGGGGACATATTCAAGATGCAGTGCAAGATGTCTTGACTTAAAAACATTTATGTTTTCGTGATCGCTTACCAGATTTCCCTCCTAAACTAAAACACGGTGTAAGCAAATGATCTCCTGTAAGGAACGATAGGTCACCCTGAACCAGTATCAAACATGAAACAGTTTCCAACATGGAAACACATTGTTGTGTTTAGAGTCAAGCAACACAAAAAAATGGTCCAAATCAAGTTTTGGAATCCCTTGTATATTTGAATTTCACAGTGTCTTTAAAGTCCACAAAGTCAATGAGCCTCCACAGAGGTCTGTGGTTCTGCACAGAATCAAAACAATAAAAACAACCAACATCATAAGTATGTCATTCTTTCATACAGAATTGCTTTCTTAATGATAAGGTGCTTCAAGTCTACTAACTTCATAAACTGCAACACTTTAGAGAGCAGATTAAGTGTAATCTAGTAGGATAGCAGCTGCTCAACCATGATGGCATCACATGAAAAAAACAAAACCCACACATTCTGCACAAACTGTTCAAGCGGAGGAAGAAAGCATGGACATTTGGGTTGGCAAAGGGATTTCTAGAACATACATGAGTGTCTCCCAAGGACCTCCTTTGGAATGGAGTTTGCTTAGATACAGGCAGCAAAAGATATAATTTTCTCCATCTCCCACTCTCAAACCACCACCTTGAAAACCTACCCACTCTCAGCACAGCAGAAGACAGAGACAAATTTGTGGGCTGCTATATAACCTGCTGTTCGGTATAAGACATACATTTCTTCTTTGTTATTATGTTCTCTCTAGATTAAAGCTGCCTGTACCAACTTCCCTTCCAAAATAAATACACAGCTAAGTAAAAGAAGAAAGAAAACAGTATTGTGTTCAAATTCACCTTCTTCCTGCATCTGTAAGCTATGCCTCACAACAGGAACCTTACACATACACACTGCTTTTACATACTCAGACAACATATGTAAATTAATAACTTTACTGTTTACCAAGCCTCAAGCTGTTCAGAACTGACTTCCTTGAACAAAACTGCATTTGTTTTTTGTTCTCTAGACAACCAGTCCGAGACATTTTAAACATCACCCCAAGACGGAAAAACAAAACACGTTTTAAAATGCAGCTGACTACACTCGCATTTCTTACCCAAGACCTTCCTGCTCCTCTCCACTGCGGTTCTCCTCGTTTGCTCAAACATGGCTTCGAGATCGAAAGTCCGAGCTTTCTTCCCTGAAAACGAAGAAAAAGGAGACTGAAACACAGACTCAGTGCCACAGGCCGGCAGCTACAGGCCGGGGGGGGGTGGGTGGGGGGGGGGGGGGGGGGCGACATGCACGACCCCTCGCAATTT
>NW_008795938.1:1453256-1455496 GCF_000699145.1 Aptenodytes forsteri
TGCCCCCTGCCCCTGCCGGGCCCACTTAAACCTAAGCCACATGACTCAGAGCCTCATCCAGACGCTCCTCCAACTCTGACAGGCTCGGTGCCGCGACCACTTCCCTGGGGAGCCTGTTCCAGTGATCGACCACCCTCTCAGTGAAGAACCTTTTCCTAATGTCCAACCTGAACTTCCCCTGACGCAGCTTCATTCCATTTCCTCGTGTCCTGTCTCTGGTCACCAGAGAGAGGAGATCAGCACCTCCCCCTCCGCTGCCCCCCATGAGGAAGGTGGGGACTGCCATGAGGGCACCCCTCAGCCTTCTCTTCTTCAAACTGAACAAGCCAAGCGACCTCAGCCGCTCCTCCTAAGTCTTGCCCTGGAGGCCTTTCACCATCTTGGTCGCCCTCCTCTGGACACACTCTAACAGTTTGATGTCCTTCTTACATTGAGGCGCCCAAACCCGCACACAGCACGCGAGGTGGGGCCACACCAGTGCAGCCCACCAGTGCAGAGTGGGACAGTCACCTCCCTCAAACGGCCAGCTACGCTGTGCTCAATGCACCCTGGGGACACTGTTGGCCCTTTTGGCTGCCAGGGCACACTGTTGACTCATATTCAACTTGCCATCAGCCCAGACCCCCAGATCTCTTTCTGCAGGGCTGCTCTCCAGCCTCTCGTCCCCCAGTTTGTACATATAACTGGGATTACGCTGTCCCAGGTGGAGAATCTGGCACTTGCTCTTGTTAAATTTCATACGGTTGGTGGTTGCCCAGCTCTCTGGCCTATCCAGATCCCTCTGTAAGGGCTCTCTACCCTCAGGAGTCCACAGCTCCTCCTAGTTTAGTATCATCGGCAAACTTGCTTAACGTACATTCGATTCCTGCATCCAGATCATTTATAAAAACATTAAAGAGCACTGGCCCTAAAATTGAGCCCTAGGGAACCTCACTGGTGACTGGCTGCCAGCTTCTCAATCTTGAGAAGATACAGGGAGAATTTCCTGCTTTGCCATGTAAACCCTGCGGAGTTTGGGGCTTAGCTTCAGGTTCTCCATTTGGAAAGCAGAGGCGGGGGGGGATTTCCTTTCTCATGCCAGGTGCCTCTCCCACAGATGAAGCTTTCCAGAACAGGCACTGGACCGATCCAGGAGCAGAGTCAGTGCAGTCGGCATTTTACTCTAACTCCCGAAACACAGAGAAAAGACTACGTTTAGGAAGGAGACATTGCTTTATTCGATAGTGCGCAGAATCGGACACTTGGGGGAAGTTCCACAAATTGAGTGCAAGGTTAAACAGAAAGCTTAGCATATTTATACACTCAAGTTTGCATAATTCATTAGCATACGTCACGTTGACCCTTCTTATCTACTACATTTACATATTGCTAATGTTGCAAAACTAAGCGTGCACGGGGGGGCGCCCTGAGTGGTCGTTGGTGCTCTTGGTGGTCATTTGGGTAGGTGCCCCCTATTCATTCCGAGGTGTAGTTAACTTCAGGATGCTACTAGAGATGTTATCTTTCCAAAGGCTTTGTAAGCATTCTATACATCCTTAATTGATCAAGTCCTTGTGATTGTTATTCTAAGATAAGTTAAAATTCCATCCTTGACCTCGTGAATGCTCTGCACGATAGCTAAAGCTACAACAGCTAGAGCCTATTTACATAAGGTTACGTTTAAACTCTGCTGGTATGAAGGGCAGCAAACATGATTTACAAACCAGACCCGTTCCCTGAAATGGAAGTTTCACCCAGCCCAGAGACTTCCTATGACGGTTTGGGAATGCCTCTGCTGTCCAGAGCAGACACATCACTTAACAGGGGCGCAACCTTGGTAAGTTAACAATCTGCTGCAGTCACATGGATGCGTCTTCCCAAACTCTGGAAAAACAGCAGCCTCACCAGGTCAGTGCGGTGCAAAGGCGACTTACTCTGCTTCCACACCTCGGCTCCAGAGGCGCTGCGCATGCCTTTGAAGGGGCGTCCCCTCACTGTTTTTGGCGTACATCACTAGACGCAAAATCTGCGTATGTTTGAGTATCTCAGATGTATACAGTCTTGCCACAATATCACATCAGGCTCGCAGTATAAAATATCTTTGACCGGGGCGTCACCAGGGGCCCCCCAAAAGCTACAGCCACCGCCAAGCAGACCAGCAGGCAGGGACCCGCCCAGGGCCACACACCACTGACAGGAACCGCTCCCCGCTCTTCTCCTCGGGGCCGTCCTGTGCCTTCGAGGGCCGTCACAACAGACCA
>NW_008795938.1:1455985-1465484 GCF_000699145.1 Aptenodytes forsteri
TATGAGCGCTGCGACCAGGATCTGTCCGAGCTGCTGGCGGTGCCGGCGCCGGGTGAGGAGGACTCGGTAGCCCTCTGCCTCCGGCCCTCGTCGCCTCAGCCAACCGCGGTGCCCCCGCCGCACCGCGGCCCCTGAAGGGCGGCCTTGGCCGACACTGCCTGGCCGGCCACGTGTGGGGGCCCTCAGCGGGCAGCCAGCCGGGCACGACCCCCTCCCCTTGGCGGCTACCACCCTAACAAGGCCCTGAGGACAGCGGCTGCTGGCCCTGCCTTCGCAGGGACGGCGACAGGGCTGAGTCTGATGGCTTCTCAGGCTTTGAGGCGGGGCGGGGGGGGGAGTCGTGTAGTGGATGCCTTGGTGCGTGGGTGAAAGTTGTAGGTGTGGGATCTCTCCAAGACAGGGGGGGCAGTGCAGGAGGAATGGGCTTGGGTTGGATCCTCGGCCCCATCTCCCTCCAGAAGGTGAAGAAAATGGCGCTTGGCTTCCATTCTGTCTATTGGGAAGTCTCTTGCAGAATGCTCTTAGAGTCGCTGAGTGCCCAGCATCATCCCTAGGTTACAAACAGCCTGAAAATCTCTCTTAAGCCTCTTCGAGTGACTTTCATTTGTCTATAGTTCTATGTCACATGTAGTTATGATACAAGGTATACCTCTTCTCAAACATTTGTTTTGTTCTCCTTAAAACATCAAGACAGCATTTCCTACTTCATTGGTGCCAACTCTCTGGCAAAGTGGGCTGTGAGGACGCACTCTAGAGCTGTAGGTGACCTAATTAATATATATCCAGCGGGTGTCAGGATACAAGCAGAGAGTATCTGTTTTCTGTTACAATACGATGTGATGTGCGTGGCCAAAGTGTAACTGCTCTAGCAGCATCATGGATACATATCACATAAAATAATGGGTGTATATGGGTGTTTTAACTTGATACTGGGAGCACAGATCAGCTTTTCTAGGTGAAGGAACATGCTCCTGGCTTGTTCATGTGGCATATTTAATGTCTGGCCATATAATGGAAAAAGGAGTGGAGGGTATCACAGTAAAAATGGGGTAAAGAGTAGGCTGGGGTTCAGATGAGTTATTGTAAGAGTTTGCAAATCTGTTTGCCCATGTCTTATTAGAGGTTTAGGTTTATTGTTTATGGTCCTGCTCCTACGGAAACCTTTGTTCACACGTATCTTGTGAGTAGTGGTATTCATATGCTTAGAGTCTCTGCAGTATCAAGGCATTTCTTTCTACACAGTCTGAAGGCCTGTATTATTCATGTAAAGTAAAATGAGAAATGCACATTAGTCTAATTTAGATTTTACAGATTAGGAAACAATCATGTAAAGATAAAGAAAGAGAATGTAAGCCTTTTATTGTAAATTTCTCATGCTTTATAAGAGGTCTAATCTTGTTCTTAATTGCAGGTAGCCCTACTGTTTCTGGTATGTCTGATATGGATTATCCTTTGCAAGGACCAGGTTTGCTGTCAATACCTAATCTTCCAGAGATCAGCTCAGTCCGCAGAGTCCCACTTCCCCCAGAGCTAGTGGAGCAGTTTGGACGTATCCTTATGAAAAATAATGTGTTAGGTTGTGTAAGTCATAATATTAGAAACAAAGTTTTTTGTTCCATAATCTTCTTCCCCAATCTTTCTGTCAGACTCCCAGTAATGAATTTTGATATTGTTCGCATTCCCTTCATAAGGCTCCAAGAGGTAACAAAGTCCATTTGTGTAGAGTTGCTGGTGGAATTAGTTTCTGTATGAAGAACTTAGAATGTTTATGGTACATAGTTTGTGTACCACTGTATTTAAAGTAATATTAATTTTTTTTTAATGTTCTGAAGGGGATTTTGCCTTTGCTAGCCAAAAAGCGTTTAGTTCTTACATCAGCAGTGCTTCAGATATGCAGTGCAATTGTATGATGGGAGTATTTCCGGAAATCAGCAGAGCTTGGCTGACCATTGACAGTGACATTTTTATGTGGAACTATGAAGATGGGTATGTAGAGAACACGTTCCTGATGATATTTTATTGATATTATACCGGAATAAGTGATAGCAGTTTTTAATGTTGAAGGGGATTTTGCCTTTGCTAGCCAAAAAGCGTTTAGTTCTTACATCAGCAGTGCTTCAGATATGCAGTGCAATTGTATGATGGGAGTATTTCCGGAAATCAGCAGAGCTTGGCTGACCATTGACAGTGACATTTTTATGTGGAACTATGAAGATGGGTATGTAGAGAACACGTTCCTGATGATATTTTATTGATATTATACCGGAATAAGTGATAGCAGTAGTGGGAGATTGTTTACTGGTAGCACAGAGGTGTGCTATTCAGTTTAACTTACCTTGATTCCTTTTAGGTTTTACTAAAACTTTAATAAGTGTTTAAGGATTTTTAAGAATTAGTAATATTGCTGCCAAATCATCTAGAGAGGAAAGAAAGGAAAATGCATTTGCTTAGGGTCAGACATAGCTAATATCCTACAGTTATTACTGTATTTGTGCTAGGGCTATGCTTATGCCAAAAAAGTAGAAAAAAATTATAATAATGGCCTAACTTTTCTAAGTAGATTCAGTAAGTCCTCTGATGCATGTACAGTGGCCAATCATTCCCACAAGGGTAAGTAATACAGCATTAGTACTTTGAACTATTGTGATTGAAGCTCTCCTGCCTAGCTTGTTTTAAGGATGCATAAATCTCAATACAATTTCATTATATTTTCAAATGGCAGCGATATGTTTATAATTTGCAGATTTGCTTCTTTATTTGCCTATATAGTAAGAATTATTTTAGTAAGAATTGCTGTATACATTTTGTCGCATTTCCTAAGAAGACTAAAGTTCAGATTGTGGCTCATATGGCTCCTATCCATACATTTACTTTGTGTCATAGTGTATTAAATACATTCCCCAAACAAAACAACACTGCATGGTGTTAATTATTAGGTGCTGGGGAGGAGGTTTGGACTTCTTGCTTTAGATAATTTTCATGGGGAAACTGTAAGTTCCTCCCTCTTGATGTTAATCAGCATTGCAGGTGCTGCATTATGTAATTCAGAGTAGACTGTATGAATTACAAAATGCAAAATATAAAATACCCTAGTTGGGTTTCAGGTTTGAAACTCAGCTAGAGGGGCTCCAAGCAGCTCAAATGATTGCCTATATAATTTTGCTGTGAAACTTCTCTGTCATTCCATTCTGCTGGACCTGCTTTCACCCAAAGCAGATTATGTAGGTGGCTTCAGAGTGTTACAATAAGTATTAATAATTTTTAAAGATACAAAAACTGATTTTATTTACTTTGTTATTATGTGATACTATATGACAAGTTTTATGCAGGTTTGGTTTTTTTTTTCTTGTTTGTTGACAGGGGAGATCTGGCTTATTTTGATGGCCTTAGTGAAACTATTCTTGCAGTGGGTCTTGTAAAGCCAAAGGGAGGTAAGGAATATATGACAGTGACTAGAATTAGGCAGTTACTTATATGTTGTTTTTATATATACATATGTGAAAATCTGTGTTTTGTGTGTGTGTATGTATGTATACACAAGATACATGGGTTTGTTTTGTTTTTAGAAACATTATGAAATTAATTACAAGCCAAAAATAATGTATAGTTTAACAATCATTTACACTGATAAGCTTGCATTTTTTTGCCACATCATACTCTTAACATTTGTACTGTTTATAAATTTACACATTCAAGTGATAGCTTCCATGAGATCCTGGTTTCTAGCCCTCCCAGTTCTTTTGGTGGCTACTGCTTAGTTAATATTGAAGTCAAAGTTGAATTGGAAATGGAGTTGAATATAAAAGAAGCACATTTATTAAAAAAAATGTCATTTTAAAGATACTGTATTTCATGAACTGGAAGCTGAACTGCTGACTGAATACTTCTTTCTAATTCTAGAGTTTCATAGATCATTAGGTCTTAAACATGACTATTCCCTCTAATCAGTCAATGTGTCTTTCCAGTGGATACATTGGATACATCATTGTGATCTGAGAGGTTGGCTGCAAACAAAAATTTTATTTTCTCCCCTTCTTTAGGTATCTTCCAGCCTCATGTACGACACTTACTTGTTCTGGCTACCCCCGTGGATATTGTGATTTTAGGGCTCAGTTGTGCTAATATACAAGCAGGTAATTCTCTCTTCCCTCATTCTCCGTTGTGCGTTAACAAGTATACATGGCTGTTTTGTTAGTAGCAATTTTAAAAATAAAAAAAAAAAAGGAAAACAAGACCATGTGCTAAGCGCCTTGCTAATTTTTAAATCATGTTACAGACAGGGGAAATAATTTTTATGGGGTGTGCACTTCCTGTATCCTGGACTCCCATAGGAGCATTGAGTTGTATTATTCACCTGTTTAACATGAAAAGAGCTTTTGAAACAGGTACTCCTGTTAAACAGCATGTTGGAGGGGGAGAGAAGAGATGGGCATGAATCTTGGAACTGGTGAATAGAGTTCATTAACCTGGTTGGTGTTTGTATTCCAGACACAGAAATTGAGAACCTGGTAACTTTTTTTTTATGCCATATATATTAATAGAGAAAATACAGAATGGTTTAGATAAAGTGAGAGGATTACAGAGGATTACAATTTTTTGCTCTCTTTTTATACTATCTTGATGTGAAAGATAAAAAAAGTAGAAATCTGTGTTTTAGGCTTGTTGTGATTTAGAGGAGATAACAAGGTGTAGAAATGAAAAACATGGCATTTCCTTACTTGGAAACTTATACCGAGAATTTACTTTACTTTTTTTACAAACAGAAGATTTGTTACTCTGCAGTTCACTTTGGAGAATAGCTATTCCAGAATGTGTTTAGTAATTATGAAATTTGCTGTTAATTTTTCACATTTTCCAAAATGCTTCTTGTCACAGACCTGTACTATTTATTAGAACAACTTAAAAACTAGAGAGGATTTATTTATTTATTTATTTGTTTATTTGAAGGTACTGGATCGCTCAATGACAGTATGTCTGGCGGAATGCAGCTGCTACCAGACCCTCTCTATTCGCTCCCTACTGACAATACTTACATTCTGGCCATAACATCCACTGATAACGGGCGTATCTTTTTGGCTGGAAAAGATGGCTGCTTATATGAAGTAGCATACCAGGTGACTATAGGTTTTACACATAGGCATTTTTATTGTTTCACGGTTGTGGGATGTAGGCACTAAGAGTTCTAA
Source organism: Aptenodytes forsteri (assembly GCF_000699145.1). Classification (NCBI taxonomy): domain Eukaryota; kingdom Metazoa; phylum Chordata; class Aves; order Sphenisciformes; family Spheniscidae; genus Aptenodytes; species Aptenodytes forsteri. The sequence continues at coordinate 1,461,172 of NW_008795938.1, forward strand.
AACATCTCAGGTTTGCCGTCTTTTTTCTTCCATAATTATGTTACATGGCTTGGTTGCCCCACAGCTCTGATGTTATATGCGTTTTCTTTAAAGAAGTAGTAATTCTATGAGGAATAGCAATGCAGCTTTGGTCAACTTCAAAATAAAATTAAAATTGTGACATCCTGCACCCTTTTTTATGTAAAACTTTCATTTTAATGATCACCTATTTCTTTCAATTGAATAGTACGTACTTTTTCAATTAAATCAATGGTGGGTAGTTAGATTCTTACTTGTTTTCATACTTGTCCTACTAACGACTTTTTTAATATAACTACTACTTTGGGTTTTGTTTTGTTTTTCAACGCTGTATTTGTTTTAAATTGTAGGCTGAAGCAGGCTGGTTCAGCCAGCGCTGTAGAAAAATTAATCATTCAAAGAGTGCGCTGTCTTTCCTTATTCCTTCATTGCTACAGTTCACATTCTCAGAGGATGGTAAGTACTGATGTTAAAGACTTGCCCAATAATTTAACATAACCTTTTAAATAATACTACCAAGAAGTCAGACTGAATAGTTTCCTCATTCAGAGCATTTAGTTATTGTCAATGAAACTTGCAGTGCTTGATGATTATAAAAATCAGGTCACTTGTTTGTCTGTCTAGTTCAGGATATAGATATCAAAGCCTGGAAAGTTTGACATTTATGACTAAAGTTAGTGTTCTGTAATACAAAATTAATATGTGCTTAGTGTGATCACTGCAAACAGTAGAATCTTTAAGTAAATAATTTTACCCTGTTTCACTGTTTAGTGAAAAATTAATTTGAAATTATTTTACAATTTTTTGCCCTTTTTTTCTTTTTTAGTTTACTAATAATTGTGTAAAATTGATTGCTGTTTTAAATCACTTCCGGTAGGAGTCCTGTGTGGGAGTCCTGCAATTTTTGTTAACTTGCAATTAATTATTTTATAGATACTCTGTCTTAAACTTGTTTTCACCAAATCCAGTGTTGATTTGCTGGTTCTCCCTTTTCTCCTCCCCGCCTCCCCAGATCCTGTAGTCCAAATCGCCATTGACAACTCTCGAAATATCTTACACACCCGCTCAGAAAAAGGAGTACTGCAAGTATGTGACTTCTTCTAATGACTGTTGGCTGTGTTACTAAAGTGTATATAACTTTAAGTTTTCCTCAGTACCTGGGAATTCTCTGTAGTTATGTCAGGATATTATTCCAGTTGGTTTTTGTAACAAAGTGTGTGCTGAAGACCTAAGATGCTTTCTTCTGAGGAAGGAGTAGCCTTTTGATCTTCCCCTCAATTATAGGGAGACATGAGGATGAAGTAAAAATAGGGTTTGAATTGCTGGTTGATAGGTGAGGCCGTATGAATTAATTCAACCATAAATCACTAAGCTGTATTATTGAATTGCAGGTTTACGATTTGGGACAAGATGGTCAAGGAATGACCAGGGTTACTTCTCTTTCACAAAATGCTATAGTTTCTGCTGCTGGGAGCATTGCCAGGTATATTTATGACAGTTATAATGTAAGAGGATTCCTTTAAGGCCAATAGTTTCACGCTATATTTTTGAAGAATGTTATTTGCTTATTTCTTTGGATTGAGAGTGTATGGGGTTTTTTTGTTTTGTTTTTTAGAACAATAGATCGTTCTGTATTTAAGCCTATTGTTCAAATAGCAGTGATTGAAAATTCTGAATCCATAGACTGTCAACTACTAGCAATCACACATGCAGGTAAGAAAGCAATGCTAATTGCCCCACCTTTTAAACTGATAAATGGCATCTGCACAGTTTAGCAAAATTGTGACCTTTTTTAATCTCTTGTTCAGGTGTCCGACTGTATTTTAGTACTTCACAATTTAAGCATCCAACAGCACGTCCCTCCATGTTAATCTTGGTTCATGTCCGTTTGCCTCCTGGATTTTCAGCTTCTTCTAATGTGGAGAAGCCCGCAAAGGTTCACAGAGCTCTTTATAGCAAAGGTAAGCAGTGGAACATGGCTCAGATGAGATTGAGCTTTTTTTTTTTTTTTTTGGTGACAGTCACTATCACACTGTTTTTACATTGGGGAGCTTGAAGCAGTGGGAGTAACTGAGAACTAAGCATGGCTTCTGTGTGTTAATGGGAGAGTTTTTGGAAGTGGAAGGTTGTCATATTGTTCAGAATTTAGTTCTTCTGCAAGGTGCAGTATTTGAGCAGAGAACTCTGTTCATGTGTTGATCAACCTTTTATTCTAATCTCCCTGTAAAATGGATTTAATGTGGTCAAATTCGCCTACATGTCTCTAGCCATGTGTGATTAGTTCTTGAAAGCAGGGGATAGAATAGGCTTCTTACCTATTTAGTGCCTCTCATGCTGAGTTTAGCCCGTGCTGACTGTTCTTTATTTTTTAACTCCTTTAGCTACTGATACCATATAAGATACCAAACAGCTGCCAGATGGTTCCAGCTTTATGTCACTTCTGATTATAGGCTGAATTTTTAAAAGTGCTGCAGAAATGGGGGGGGGAATGTCTCTACGTTACTGACCCTTTTAGTCATACATACTGATTTTTATCCTGGAAGTAATTTCCGGATGTTTTTTCATCCATGATCTGTTTAAACATCTTATTTTTGAGGCATGTTCTACCTATTTTACATGCATTTTTGTTTGTACCTTTTAGAGTAGGTGGCAAATGGTGTTAAATTGACCTTCTGAAGAACCCTATGACATACAAACTCAGGAGATATTATTTGCTGTTCAAATTGTATGATTAGGACTTGAAGATTGATTTTTACTAAATAAGGAATGAATTAATGAATTTGCATCTAATGCATGATTATTGCTTCTAATACAAACTTAATATCGCTGTTCTTGCTAGGGGTCCTGCTGATGGCAGCTTCAGAAAATGAGGATAATGACATCCTGTGGTGTATCAATCATGATTCTTTCCCTTTTCAAAAGCCAATGATGGAAACACAGGTATTAAAGCAAACTTTTATACAATTTTGGTGGAATCTAGATACTGTTTTTTCCTTTCTGGTAACAGATACTTGAATAATACTATGTGCAAGAAATGGGTAGTTCACAGAAAACTTCCATGAGGAATTTCGAAACACTTGCAAAGCTACTAATCGATACACTTCAAAGAAAAAAAAAAATAGTGGGCAGTTCAGTTAGTGAATGGGAACTGAGCTCTTAGTAGGAATTCCTAGTTCAGCCATACTTTCTAGCTTGATGTAAGCTATGTATCAAAAGCAATTGCCTTGACTTCTGAGACTTGACTTCTAATTAACATATTTGAAAATACTGTTGTCTATAGCATGCTGCATATTGTGCACAAGCACAGGAAGACATGGTCCACAGTCCATAGTGGTGTTTGATGAGGATAAAATTTGGCAAAGATTGTTTGAAATGTAGGTGCTAGAGACTTTGGGTTTCTTTATTTAAACTGAAATGCCCCGTCTTCATTAAATTTCACACATGATTAATCTCTTCATTATTTCACTTTTTTTTCCCCTGATTTTCTTTTTCCTAATTGTTTTCATAAATGGGTTTGTAAGAGGGGTTTGGAAGGCGTTAGTTGCCTTATGTGTCAGTTCAGGGGGAATGTTTCATATATTCCAGCTCTGAAGGAAGTCTGAAGTCTTCTGCTGAAGTAGAGGAGTGACATGTCAAAAATAGTATTATTGGAGGAGCAGTAGTAGAGTGGGAGTGAATGGAGAGACTGTATAAGTTAAAAGTTTCAGTCAGGTTTTAATTTATCTGCTGTTTTAATAACTTACAAAGGAGCTTTATAATTACTCCAGATCCCTTCCCTGCAAAAACTTACACATAAATTTCCCAAGTGCTGACATCTCTCTTTTTTCCAAGACATTTGACAGCAACAGACAGCTAGGTTACCCAAACAAAGCTGCAGCCTGTTCTTGAGCAGCTGTTCTTCCTTCTTAGCATACATAGTTTTCTGGAATGTCTTCACTACCATATGTCTCTTCTCGAGTTATATTTGAAGTACTGCTGCCAACTGTGAAAGTCTTGTAAACCTTTATGATTCAGTTGCAGCATTTTTGATTCTTTAAGAAACAATTTAAATTCTTGATACCTTTGGTACTTAGTTCTGATATGGTTAGCAGATTGTTGCTATTTATATTGTAGCAGCTTTAAAGGATCCCACTTTGCAAGTTGTTTTACATTTAAATACAAAACACTATCCCTGTTCCCCAAAAGAAGCAATATATTACTAACCTAGTGGCCTTCTGTGATGGAGTGACTACATCAGTGGACATGGGAAGGGCTACAGATGTCGTCTCTCTGGACCTCTGTAAGGCCTTTGACAC
>NW_008795938.1:1466386-1493080 GCF_000699145.1 Aptenodytes forsteri
GTGGTGGATGCCCCATCCCTGGAAACATTCCAGGTCAGGTTGGACGGGGCTCTGAGCAACCTGATCTAGTTGAAGATGTCCCTGGTCATGGCAGGGGGGTTGGACTAGATGACCTTTAGAGGTCCCTTCCAACCCAAACTATTCTATGATTCTGTAATTATTCCCTGTCTCCCAAAAGCAGCAGTATATATATAGCTGTAAATTTGGTGGCAACCTTCTGTTAGACAATACAAGAACTTGATTATTTTCTTTGGGTTTTCTTGTATCAAGGGTAGATTCTATTCTGTGTAATGTGGATGTGCAAAATCCATGTTTGTTACCAAACTTTGGATAATATCTATCTGTTCAGATGACCACCCGTGTTGATGGACATTCCTGGGCTCTTTCTGCTATTGATGAATTTAAAGTTCAGAAGATTGTAACACCACTAAATAAAGACATTATTCCAATAACTGATTCACCTGTTGTTGTGCAGCAACACATGCTGCCACCTAAGAAGTTTGTTCTGCTTTCAGCCCAAGTGAGTATTACTTTTCTTAATATAGGAAATCAGAAGAGTAAGTATAAAGTTGTAAGACTGATCTAAACCTGTAAATGTTTACTCATTTTGGATATGCTTTAAGGATTATATTCTGAACATAAAAAGGAATAAGGAAGATTGCTGAAACCATCTGTACCTATTTTAAATTTACTCAAAGCTATTGGGCCAGCTTCTCTTGTGCAGCGTAGTAGTAACTTTTCTTGGTCTCCAGAGACCCTTGTAGATATAGATCATCGAGAAGTTCCTTTAACCTTGATACTCATGATTATATGAAATTGAAACAGACACTGGCTGCCCAGAAAATATAGTTTGAGTAAATACTGTTGGTAGTTGAAATTTGAATAAATAATTTCTTCTTTGTCATAGAAGAAGTCCCAAAAGGTTTTTTTGAAAGGGTTTTAAAAAACAAAACCTATAAAAAGAAAAGAAATCAACTTCCATACTTCTCTTTTCTGATTACATTTAGCAATATTTTAGGGCACTTAATATCTTAACCAATAGGCAATTTTAAAGAAAAAATGTTTAATCATTAATGTCTTGCAACCTCTAGACTCAACCTGCATTTGTTTAATGGCAGCTGTTTTGTTAAAGGCACTAATCCGACCCTCTCCAGTAGTTAGTATGAATGCAGGCAAGATGACTGAGTGTAGAGTCTTACCATGCCCTTGATCCTGAATTCTTCAAGCATTTTTTTTCCAGGCAGTTTTGAGGATTTGCAAGATGCATAAAGCCTTTCTTTTCTGTATATCCTTGCTATATGTTTGTATTGTATGCTCCATGTTAGGCTAAGAACAGCAAAATTAACTCAGTTTATGGAGAATTTATAGCCATTGCAGTACTTTTCCTGCTTTTCCTAGACTCGCTAGAGAATTTTCTGTTTGTGAATGGGAACTGAGCTTTAGGCACCATTCCCATTATACTTTGATCCAACAGTGCAACAAAGGAAAATTCAGAATGCTAAAGATAAGCATTGTGGGGAAGGGGTGTTGGGGTGGCCAGAGTAAAGACAACTTTATTCTAACTTACTTTGGGTTACTTTTAGGGGAGCTTTATGTTTCATAAACTCAGACCTGTTGATCAGCTGCGGCATCTGCTTGTTAGCAATATAGGGGGAGATGGAGAAGAGATTGAAAGATTTTTCAAGTTGCATCAGGTAAGATCTTTTGACTTGTTATGAAAAATGGAAGATTTATTATATTTATGTAAATCTAATCACTTCCTTTAGCATCTTTTTGTTGTTGCTATAAACTTGTAGTTAACATTTCATTTAGTATTAGCTTTTCCTCCTGTATTGTCTACATAAAACAAGATTGTATGATGAGAAATAACTTCTCTTTTTATGATACCTAAAAATGGAAGTGTAATTCACTTTCCCTGAAATTCTTATATGTCTTGTACGCAGAAGTATAATGCAGTTCTTATTTAGGAAAGGAGTTCATCTAAAAGTAGGGGAGGAAAAGTTTCTAAAAAAGTTAAATTCCTACCACTACAAGAGGTTTTTACATTTTGCAGGCCAGTAGAAATGTGTATAATTGGTCTATTTTTTTGTTTAAGATAAATAACAGACAAGCAGGAAGGAAGCTATCGTGGATTACAATTTCAATTTGACTAGTACTGATTAATATCTGTAGCGAATGTTCACTGTAATCTGTTCTCTTGTGCTTTGATAGGACATACTAAGTGATATTTTAACATGCCATTAGAATCTGCAAACCATTATTTGTGTAGATTTTTTTTCTTCAAACACAATCTTAACTTACGTTTCTATAGAAATTGTTATGAATCTTAGTCATAATTAAGTGACAGACATGGAGATTGTTTCCTACCAGCAATCGTACTGAGTTTGCAAAAACAGTGTGTAACAAAAACTTACCTGCTACAGTGGGATGCCTCACTATGATTCACTTCCTGTCTACAACTGGGAAGAGCTGGTTTCCTTGCCTTCTAAATCAAATGACTGTTTAGTTATTGAGCTATATAACGTCTATATGTTTCTTATCAACTTGATATAAGGTGCCATACTAATAGTATAATATGCTCTAGGAGGATCAGGCCTGTGCCACTTGCCTTATCTTGGCCTGTTCTAATGCTGCATGTGATAGAGAAGTATCTGCCTGGGCTACTCGAGCGTTCTTCAGGTAAGTTTCAATTCTGTAGGTTGTTCTGCATATTATGCTTAGGATCATTACAGCCACTAAATAATTGTACAGGCTCTTTAACCTGCTGCCTGAGTGAGCATTGTTTTAAAATGAGCACAGACTGTTAAACCTGGTGGAATATGCTTTTGCACTAATTTAGGGCTCATCAACAAAGGAAGCTTCCTGTAATGGTGTTTTCTGGTTAGTTCCACTCTTGGATGCTTGTATTCCACATGTAGAGGAGGCTATTGAAGATGCAGTTTAATCTGCTTGAAATGTACTTGTCTTCACAGTATCCCAGTTCATTGAAGTGCAGCGTGTGGTAATATCTTTAATGATACCAACTCAGACAGCTGGAAAAAGAGCAGACAAATTTTTTAATTTTTGTGGGGTTTTTGGGTTTGGTTTTGTTTGGTTTTTTTTCTTAATGTATTGCAGTTAGTTATGCTATTCACCATTGCGCCAAGGAAATTTATATTCAAATGGACTTAGCCTGTACAGGGCCTGATGGCTCTTGGTCACAGATGTTGATTTATGTTTTTATTTGGTTTTTTTCTTTTGTTTGGTATTTTTTTGTTGGTTTGGTTTGGTTTTTTCCACTACAAATTGAGTGAGCAAGTATGGGCTTCCACTCTGGAGGATTAATTTGTCATCTGTGTATCTTAAGTACTGCATATCCTTGGTATGGTGCAGATACATATATTTTAATTAGCTGCCTTAAACAAGTTGGTATATTGTGGGTCTCTTGGCTGTCTTCACAGGGCATGTAGCCTGGAGGAAAAAAGGGGTTTGGTAAGATACAGCTGTTGAGAGCGATGATAAAATGTGCAGACTTGACTTTATGTGCTAGGGTTCAAGTGTTATGTTTCCAAAAGCTTGCTTGTTCTTTTCCAAAACTTGTGCAGGTGTTAGATCGAGTCAGCTGTTCTCAGCAGGCTGTGAATAGCTGCTCTTTGTTAAACTCAATTACATTACAGGATCTGAGAGAAAAAGTGGATGATAACTCTGGAGAGATGGGTATTAGCAAGGGGAGATGTAACAAAAGTGCTCATGTAGCACTATAGGAGAGAGATGGATAGAAATTACTTGTGCAAAATAGAAGGATAAGCATGTGTCATCTCAACTGTGTCCTTCTTTCCATTTTCCTGTAGAGACAAACCTTTAAAAGATACTAAAGCATAAGCCTGATTTTGAGAATTGGTAAATTTCTCTTTAAAGCCTGATCATATCACCACAGAACTTACCCACAAAAAAAATACTTGGTTGTTCATCTAACTTACCTTTGCAATTGCGTATGTTAATGCTTTTCATATAACGTATTCAGTTAGTTTTCTTCTGCCAAAAGTATCATATAGTCACAAATACTTCTGAAAAGTTATGCTGGGTTTTTTATTCCCAATTTTAAAAGAACCCCAAAATTGCTCTTAATTCTCAGACATGAAAATTAAATGGACTGTATATGAAGTGTGAGGAATTCTTGTCTTTGCATGTAAACTTTAGGTATGGTGGAGAAGCACAAATGAGATTTCCGTCAGCTCTGCCTCCTCCAAGCAATGTTGGACCTATTTTGGGTTCTCCTGTTCCTGCTGGTAAGTAGCAAGTATTTCATGGTTTCGGACAGGTTTTTATCCTTAAATATGTTGTATTTTGTCTTCTCACAAGTTGTGTTCTTTTTGTCTGAAATAGTCCTTGATTTTCCACTCACTGGCTAATTAATTACAGAGTTTTTTCCATTTCTCTTGAGTGATTTTTGGATTTAGTGAGAGGGTGATGTGATCTTAAACTATGTCTGGATGTTGCATATAATCTGTTAAGATTATGTGAAGAAGGTATACATTTGTTGCTGCCAGAGGCACTTCAGCAGCCAGAGAACGATTTATCAATACTGTAGTTCAAACTTTACAAAGATTATTTGATTGTTGTGTGGCTATAGCAGAGTTGTCTTACGGTGTCTTACAGTGTAAGAATACAGTGTATATCTTCTTACAGTGTCATTGTCATACCTCTGCAGATACTGCTTATGAGAAGAAAAGAAAAATTATGATCAAGAAATGGGTTAGTTGTTTGGAGTGACTTCGCCCTGTAAATCTCTAGCTTCAACATTTGGTTTCTGCTTAGGTTGTCGGGGCCACCTGCAAATAAGAATAGTCCCTATTCTTTCTCCTCAGAACTTGATGTTTATTGGAGTGGAGGCCCTTCTGTATTACTCAGATTCACTTAAATTTCTACAGTTGCTTCAGGAAGTTGTCCCTTAACATGTGTTACTCAATTCCAGATCTTAAAGATTTTTTAAAAAGAAATTAGTAATGATGAATTTGGAACTCTGATTCAATTACTGAATTAAATTAATTTTTTTTTTTAATCAGGAACTCATTAATTTCCAAGAGCCTTTACCCTTATCTGACATGTGGCGTTCAATTTTACACATCAGACTTTGGGAAAAAAACTTGATTGCCTGGAATGCAAAGACATTCCACTTCAGTACCGTTTTTGACATATATCCAAATTCATAAGTATTGGAGAAAGGTGTGCTGAACTGGGATAAAGTTTTGGAAAAACAGTTGACCCTCTTTTTCAGAATTCTTAACTAGTATTAAAACACTAGGAAGAGTGACTATTTTTAATGCATCAATGGCATCACTTTCCAAGCCTGATGGTGTGGAACAATAGCAATGTGGGCAGGAGCTGAGGCAAGGCATAAGAATGTAAAATTAAATCTGAATTAGAGAGGACAGCAGCTATGGGGAGAACAGGTGCTAGGAGCAGACTGAGAATTAAAGTAAGGTGTGGGAGAAAAGACAGGAAGCTCTGTAATCAATAAGGTGACTCCTTTTAGAAGTAAATGTATTTTTCCCAAGTCTAAATGTTTGGATATTTTTATCATTTGCTGTCATATATGCTTCTTTTGAAACCTGGTCTCAAAGCACATGTTTCCATTTTGCTTCAGTGACAGGTCCAGGTGGAAGATGGCACCATTCCTCTGCCACTACTTACTCCGTTTGCTCAAAGGGTAGAGAACTGTCATGTGAAATTAAGATTCTGATATTGTGGATGTCCCATGTCGGGGGTCAGACAGTGCTGACAGAAATTGATTAAAACGCCTTGAAATTTTGCATGTGAAACTACATTACAATAATGTTAGCATTAAAAGACCAGGCACCTTTAACTTAGTTCCCTCTTCTTCTCACTGTTGAAAGTCTAGTCATGCATTCGCATGCTGCTTTTCTGCAAGTTTGTGCTTTGCTTGGCACACCGGAGAATGTGTTCTGAGAATGCATTGGCACTGTTTAGTGAAGGACTTTGTTATCCTTGGCGCTGTTGTGTGTTGCCAAGTTGAGAGAACTGTAGTGAATAAGGCAAGGACTGATTCTTTGATAAAAGCCGCATTTTCCGAGTGCCAGTTTTCTTGCCCTTTCTGTGATATATCCTACTACATGCTGATGGTACATGGACATTTTTGTAGATGACCATACGTGTTCCTCATATCTTGGGGTCTTAAGTTAAGTATTAAGACTTAATTTGCAGAAGGGTTGAGTATTCACAGCTGAATCTGAGGCTGTGGACAGTCTCAAACTGAATGTTCCAAGTTAACAGTGTTGCTGTATTGTTTGTCCAACTGCCCTATATGAAAATTAAGAGTGACAATACCGGTTTCTTTCAGTTGAGTGCTTTGAAGGTAAAATTGATATTCTTTGAAAAGATCTAAATGACTGAAGGTGAGTGCTTTGAGAATAGGTGCACATATCAGGAATGGGAGCAGTCAGAAGGTAAAGAACAAGAAAAAGTATGTGGTCAGTATTATATTCAATGCAGAGTGTGCAATAAATAACACGTGAATGCTGGAAAAAAAATGCTTAATAACTGCTCTTGAAAGAAGTGTATCCATTTGGTTCACTTACGGAGTGTTGGGTTGATAAGAAATGAGTGCAATTTGGTATTTAACTATAAGTAAAAGCTGTTGGAATGGTTCTACCTTTACTTGATTTAACAACTTGGCTGCTTTTGCACAGGGATTTTATGGGTTATATTTTCGTTTGGGTTTTTTGTTTGTTTCTTTGTTTGTTTTTAAAATACTTAACTTTATTTCTTTTCCCTTTTAGGTTCCCCCTTGACTGTTGATAGTCCATATCCTAATCTTAGTTTTTTGACAACACCTGGGCAAGGTAACACCTTCTTTTCCTTTGCTGGAGAAATGGAGAAATTTTTTTTCAACTAGGCTTTTTTATTTGCATTCAGATGAGTAATATTTACCTATTTTTACCCTAGGTTTACAACCTCCTAGTATATCAACTCCCATGTTTCCTTCTGGGAATTCCATGTCTCACCCTGGTACATCTATTAGTGGAATGATGGGTCCCGAGATAGTATTTTCTGGAAGACACAATGGCATCTGCATATACTTTGCTCGGATTATAGGGTGAGATGTTTGTATAAAAAGAGATTCTGTCACTCAATTAGTTTCGTAGTTTTTCTTTCCCTAATGCTTGTAGGTGTTGAATTCTATCTTAATAGCATTTAAATTTGAAATTAGTAAAGTGCATTTTTATGTTGTGTTTATGAAGTACCTGTTGATATAATACGTTCTCTTTACAGCTCTATTAATAATAATACTTTGTGCTGGTTTTGGCTGGGATAAAGTTAATTTTCTTCATAGCAGCTGGTATGGGACTATGTTTTGGATTTGTGCTGAAAACAGTGTTGATAATACAGAGAGGTTTTCGTTATTGCTGAGCAGTGCTTACACAGAGCCAAGGCCTTTCTCCTTCTCACCCCACCCCACCAGCGAGTAGGCTGGGGGTGCACAAGAAGTTGAGAGGGGACACAGCTGGGACAGCTGACCCCAACTGACTAAAGGGATGTTCCACACCATATGACGTCATGCTCAGCAATAAAAAACTAGGAGGAAGACAAAGGAAGGGGGGGATGTTCTGAGCGATGGCGTTTGTCTTCCAAAGTTACCGTTACGCATGACAGAGCCCTGCTTTCCTGGAGATGGCTGAACACCTGCCTGCTCATGGGAAGTAGTGAATGGATTCCTTGTTTTGCTTTGCTTGCGTGCGTGGCTTTTGCTTTACCTATTAAACTGTCTTTATCTCAACCCATGAGTTTTCTCACTTTTGCTCTTCCGATTCTCTCCCCATCCCACTGGTGGGGGGGCAGTGAGTGAGTGGCTGTGTGGTGCTCAGTTGCCGGCTGGGGTTAAACTACGACATAAATTCCGTGAATGGCTAGGACAGGAAAGTTGCTTAGACATTGATCCTGCAATCGAACATATATGCACAACTCTGAAAACTGCGGTTTTATTTTTCAAATCTATGAGCTGTATGTTTCAAACTCCTACTAAAGGGTGAAATAGAAATGCAGAAGGACTTACAGGATCAAAGTCCTGGCTTGAAGTCTTTTCTGTTAAGAAGCTTTAAAAAGAATGCTCAAATCGGAGCAATGAAGCAAGACTAAAGAGGATTCTGTTACTTGCATGTTGAGTCCTGTGTTACTCAACACCCCAAGCAAGAACAGAGCTCTTCATGCGTTGGTCATCTCTCTGCTTGCTGGTTCAGAAAGAAACTTCTGTTATAACACTTGTTTGCCTACACTATATTTCCAGAGAATAACATTGGCCTATATTTAAAGTATTTGAGAGCGTCAAACTTCATTTGATTGAAGTTTTAAAATTTGAAATTTTGTTAATTATCTGTATATGTACCATTCAGATAGGTATAGTGGTAACTTTTTTGAATGTTTAATTTTCATCCAAATTAAATCCTTATTTTAGACCTTGAAGTAAAAAGCATTACCATTTCTTTCTTAAGAAATTATACATAGAAGACTTGCGAAAATACTTGCTTAAATTACTTGGCTTTTAACACAGTACTGTTTTGTGTTGCAGAAATATTTGGGATGGCAGTATAGTTGTGGAGAGAGTTTTCAAAAGTGGCAATCGAGAAGTTGTTGCAGTATGTAAAAAACTATTTTGTATTTTTAAAAGTTCCTTATAGTATATGTCTTAAGCCCTGTTATAATTCTTTTCCCAATTATAAACTGATAAGGAAAGAACCATCATTGTCATATGAAGGGTTTCTTAAGTGCTGCTCTCTTAACTAAGGAGTAATGGTAGGTTTTAAATCTTTTTAAACTACTATTTTGAATGTTACTTTTTAAGAAACCTAACTGTAATTTGATCTCTGTCGTTAATTGGCAATGGCCAGTTTTCTCCATATTTAGTGATTGCACTTCCTTCATTTCTGCATACCCCCTCCAGACAAAGCCTAAAAATAAAATGCTTTAGTGTGTTAGGATAAACACTGCAGTTATCTAAGGACATAAAAAAATTTTCAGCATCTTCCTGACTAACATCTTGGTGTTTCACTTTTTGTCCATGATCAAAATAACAAAATCTTTTCTGACTGTGGATGTTAATAGAATCCTGAACTGAGTAATTTCAGCAGTGTAAATTAACTGCTACATGAGCTCTGCTCCTCCAGTTATAAGGTAACTGGGAGACTCTGGAAGACCTTGGCAGTTATACTGTGTGTCTTAGCAATGCTCAATCATTGTTTTAGTTTGGAGTTGGAAATAGTAAAACACAGCTGATTGGTTATCAGAGGGGCAAAGAAAGTAGCATTTTGAATACTGTGTCTCTTCAGAGGACTACTGTCTTCACATGTGTGCCCCCTCCTCAATGACTGTGGTATAATAATGTTGTGTTCTAGCGATGGCATTACTATTATGCTATTTATTTGTTGTACCCTCTTTGTGTTTGTCTTTGTAGTGGCTTTAGCTTAAAATTGTAAATTTTTTGGAAAAAAGTTTGGAAACTAAGCTTTCTGTAAAGAAGTGTGCTTTCTTCTGCAGGTAGAAAGCAGTGTTCCATCCCATGTGCTGGAATGTGTGCTACAAGAACTAAAAGGATTACAAGATTTTCTGGATAGAAATTCACAGTTTGCTACAGTAGGAGCCCTTGGAAACCCAAGGTATTATTCATTGTGTTAACTCTTACTAGTGGTATTTAATGTCCAGCTCTTGAAAAAGTACACCATGTGTATCTATGTTGAGTTGAAGTGTATGTATGGTCTCCAGCTTCAACTATTCAGATGCTAAAAATGAGTTGTTAGATTTTTCTTTTTAAAAGATTCAGTATTTGTAATCATACTAACATCTCTTTTTATTTTGTAATTGCAGCTTCAGCACACCAGCCAATCTGCAACAGAGGCTCCTGGGTTTCATGCGGCCTGATGGTGGAAGTTCTCAGCAAGTCCAGCAAGAACTCCAGAGGAAATATCATGGTATGTAATTACTTTTGAACAGGAAGTATCAGGGAATGGTGCATTTGGATGTTGCCTTTCTCACTTTTCTTGTTTTTTAAGACCTCTGAATAAAAATGCCTTTTTTCCATACAAATTTGACATTAATCAACATGCCATACTTGGTAATACATTCTGCAGAAAAAGCCACTGTAGTTTGGAAACTAACTTTGCTAGCACCTTGCTTTTGCTTCCATACCATATCATACTGTTCCATCGGGAGCAGTGCTTCTACAGTGACGTTGATGTGAAAGAATCTTTTACATACCACTGTACTAGAGATGAAGTATATACCCAGAATGAAAATTCAAATCTAGGTAGAGAAACATTCCAGCCTTTAGGCTGACTGTGGAAAGAGACTTCGTTTGTTACATGCTGCAGATGTTACCTTTCAGTTTGATATTGAAAGTTTTAATATTGCAACTAATTAAAGCAGTCCACAAAGGAGAATTATCTCTCTGTGAAGAGAACCTGGATTTCAGCACAGTAACATCTAGTGGTCTTGAGCCACTGCAAAACACAAGTTTTATCTCTCAATTTATTAAGCTAAAATAAAAGTGCTTGAACTTTAAAGCACTTTTAAACTTCTCTCTCTCATACAAAGAATTAAATTTCAATTCTGTGTAGATACATGTCCTCTTATTTTCGCCATTCAGACAATTCTGAAATACAAAACTAGAGGTTTCTTTGCACACTTAACTCTCCTTTTGTTTTTTCTTCCTAATGTTCTCCATATTTCATACGATTGTTTCATCTCCTCATTACAATACTTAGTAGCTGCACACCCATTTATATTTTCAGGATAGCAGTTGTTAAGCAATTTGTTTGTGAGACAAGTGAGTATGTTTTCCTATTAAAAAGAAATACTGTAATACAAGTTGCCAATGCTACAGTCCCTGAAATGTCTACAAAACTTTGTTTGGAAATAAGAGGCCTGTCACAGCGCCCATTTGAACTCATGTCCTCCTATAGCGTAGCTTTTGCCCAGCACTTGCAGGCAAGTTGGGGAGTGTTGCTGGTCTGTATACAGAATTGAAGATGGTTGTGGTCCATGTGGGTATAATCCTGGGTTTTAATTTTGACTTCTTTTTCTGTGCTGCTCACTTTCAATAGTGTGAATGTAAATTTGTTTTAAAAAGTCATTATGTAGAATTTGGTAGACATTTAATAATTTTATTTTTCACTTGTACGCATTCCAAAGCCCATAAACCCTTTTGGATTGCTAAATGACACAATATAATTATTGTTGCCTCATTCCTGAACTGTAAGCACTCAAAAGTAAAGACATAAATAGTTGCAATTATGATCCACCAATGTAATAAGTATGTTCATATTATTCTTTCAGTGAATATAATACATCTTACCAGATTTAAATGTTACTAGTTTTCGGAATAGTTGTTGTTGCTTTAAAGATAGCATAGACAGTATTGACTGAAGTTGTAATTGTTCTTTATAAAAGCAAATAAAGGTAATCAAACAAAAAGGGAATCTGTATGGTTTTATTTCTTTTATGTTCATCATAAATATTTATAATAACTATTTACGAAAAAAAACCAAGCAAAAGTTTAAGACTGATATGTAAATCCAGTGCACTCACACAAAGCCGTACTTCTTTTTCAGAAGTTGCATAGTTGTTGCATATGTGTTGCATAGTTTGAAATGTTAACAGATTGTATTTGTTTTGGGGAAGTGTTAACACAGCACTTCCCTCCAAAGAGAGCTAGACAGCATTAATCAAGAATGGAAGAGGAAAAAAAAAAAAAAGGATATTTAAGGAGATTGTTATTATAAAACCTCAAAAATTTACATGCTGATTTGAAACATGTAGAACAGTTACTTATTGACAATCTCTTTGCTTTTTCAGCTGAGGCACAGCTAACTGAGAAGACCTCACTTCAAGGCATCCAGCAGCTTGTTCGCAAAACCTGTCAGGCATTGGCTTTATGGAAGTTGCTGTGTGAGCACCAATTCAGTGTTGTTGTAGGTGAGCTTCAGAAGGTACGATCTGAATCATACGATTTTAATTTGTTTGTATTTAACATCTGAATTTCTTTTGCTACCTAAATATTCCCAAAGGAGTATTACTTTAATTCATTGGGGAACATATGATGAATTTTAAACCACATATGGATTTTTATTCAGGTTGCAAGTGTTTATTTTTAAGAGACTGATGTGTAGTATTGACCTCATCACCCAATTTTAGCAAATTGGAAGTGTCACTAACAATAGATTTTATTTTACTTTTATTGACAGTTAATAATGAGTCTGGTTTTATAAATTACTGTGTTTTCACCTTAAGCACATTCTTCAAAATGTGCTGAAAAGAATAGACCAATGTTGTCCAGCTGAGAGGAATTTACTCTTTGCCTTAGTGTTGGTAAAGGTTTAACAGTGGAGAGCAATAGGGTTGTAGAGTCTCAAGCCCTTGCACTCTTGTGTAAGTAGGGGTCCAGAACGCATCACAGAACAGCTGAGGTTGGAAGGGATCTCTGGAGATTATCTGTCCCCTCTGCTCAAAGCAGGGTCAGCTAGAGCAGGTTGCCCAGGACCATGTCCAGTAAGGTTTTTAACATCTCCAAAAATGGAGACTCCACAGCTTCTCTGGGCAACCCATTCCAGTGTTCAACCACCTTTAGAGTAAAAAAGATTTTTCTTATGTTCAGATGTAATTTCCTTTGCTTCAGCTTTTGGCCATTGCGTCGTGTCCTGTCACTGGGCACCACCAGGCTCTGCCTTCTTTACACCTTCCTGTAAATATTAGCAAGATCCCACACAGTCACCCCCCGAGCCTTCTCTTCTCCAGGCTAAAAAATCCCAGTTCTTTCAGCCTCTCCTTGTTTGTAAAGAAGAAAACTTACAGAACTATGGGTGCTACTGCTGTGTACCCTTTGCTAATGTTGAATTTGCATCCAGCCTTTGAAGAAGCTACTAATTTGAATACTAGGCATTCTGTCCTAGCACTTGATAGGAAAATACATTATTTGAGAAGTTGTATTATTTGTCGATAAAAAGAACAATTTTTGAACTTTACAAATGCACAGAAGCTGGAGCTCCTCATACTGTTGCTTTGGGGAGTTAGCATGATTTCTAACACAGGCAGCTTTTCTCTTGTGTTAGTCAAGGAGTTAACTAATTGTTTAACAAATAGAAGCTTTTCCTCCGTCTTCAGTAGTTTTAGAGTTTTTGTAGTAGTATTTTCATGCTGTTAGTGATCATCTATAGACATTACATAGACACTACTGGCAACTCTATGTGAGCAAATATTCCTAATAATAATAAAAAAAAATAACCTTCAATGTAATTTAATGTAAAAAAGCATAAAGAGTACAGACCTCAAACTTTTTAAATTCCTCCTTTTTACACATCTGTCATTTTTTTCATCTATGATGGTACTCAGATGGTTCCCATTATTAAAAACTGTGACATACTCATTTTATAGGGTGTGTGTTCTGACAGTGCCCTGTGAAGTAAGGGGAACTGCTCATTCCATTCTTACTTGCAGAGATCTAAAACAAAAGTGACACGTAGTGAAGATGGCAGAGGAAGTCTGCTAAGAGGAGTTCTCACTGTCCTTTGGCATCCAAGGGTCTAGTGCCTTCATTGATAGGGCTTTCTTTTGTTATTTCTGTTTTGCTATATAATGTGTATTTTAAATAATGTATTTCTATGCTGTGCACTTCAGTCATTGGAGTTCTGTATGTTTTTATTTTCTGGAAGCAGTTCATTTTCCTGCTGTAACATTGTGACGTTTCTAAACAAAATAAAGTAAAAACTTTGATAAACTAATGAAATTCTGTCTATCTTCAGGAACTTCAGGAACATCTAAAGATTACTGCTTTCAAAGACTTGGTAATTAGAGACAGAGAGTTGACTGGAGCACTCATTGCTTCTCTCATAAACTGTTATATCAGAGATAATGCTGCTGTGGATGGCATCATTGCCCATTTGCAAGATATCTGTCCTCTTCTTTATAGCACAGATGATGCTGTGTGTTCCAAGGTAAGCACACTTCGGATTTCATGGCACCAAAACACAACTTTAGAACATGTTCAAATGAGATAAGTTGGGCAGCTTATAAATCATTATGCTCAAATAGTTTCAGGAGCACAAGAACTAATGAAGGCAGGTCATGTGCATATTTGTGTCTTGTAGTTGATTAATGCTGAAAACTATTTGAGCTCTGGTTTGAAGCATTTGCAGTTATTTGTAGTATTCATAGGGGCTCTACCTCCAGTGTGATGTCTAATAAAACTGTCTTCTTGATAAAATGTGTTCTTAATCCAGTCTTTCCTCAGCATAGTCTTGTTTTCTGTCTGTTGCCTAGTTTAATGGAATTTGTGCAAAGATAATTGTGTTTAAGAACTTCACTCTTTGAAGCTCTTCAAATAAATTTGAAAAAAGTAACTGGTGAGGGGAGAATGGGGAACCAGTTGGTTGTTTAAGTCTTAAGCCCTTCTCTCTACTGCTGTTGTACAGTCTTTCTGCTGGTAACATAGTGTTACCAAGTGACAAGAGAATGCTTTTGAGAGGAGGATGTTTCTACTGTTTCAGCTTTGAAGTTTGGAATAAGAACTCATTAACTTACAACAATATCCATGATCTGTTCATGATGTGTTCATGTGAATAATTTCCATTTTCCCATCATTTGTCTTAAGGCAAATGAACTGCTTCAGCGGTCTCGACAGGCTCAAAGCAAACTGGAAAAAGAGAAGATGCTAAGAGAGTCACTGAAAGAGTACCAGAAGATCAGCAATCAAGTAGACCTTGCTAATGTTTGTGCGCAATATAGGCAAGGTAAGAGGCAATCACTGATCATGTTCTGGTAAATAGTTTCTGTAGTATCCTTTTGTGCCATTCTTCTTTTTTGTTTGTTTTGTTTACTAACTTTCAACTCATTTTATAGTGTTTTACCATAAACAGTTTCTTAATAACTCTTATAATTTATATAATGAACCTGTTCTTGTTTAAAGCTTTTCTAGATTTCACCAACCAATCAAAAAACCCACTTCTATATAAAAAATATTCCCATCCACTTATTTCACATTGCAGTGTCCATGTGTTTCATATTTGTGGTAAAAATGTTTTTATGAAAATTGTTGGGCTGCATGTAAGCAGAGGGTAAATGACTGTACTTTTGCAGGTAAGGTTGTATACCAAGTATGCTGTTTGAAAGATGGTTCTGAATCCTGTTTTGTGCAGTAGAAGCTAGTACATAATTTAAATGTAGATATAACTGTCGTAACAGTCCAGATTTCAGCCTCTGTACAAATATGTAACTTCAAACTTGCATATAATCCCACAGGTTAGGTACAGGCATAAACATTTATATGATACAGACCAGAGTGAATAAGGTTTATTTTTTCTTGCTTGCTAAAATGGGAAGTGTTTGATGTCACTTACCATTTTGTCATAGATTTAGTACAATAATGAATGGTGATACTTGTTCGTTTTTTTTCTAGTGCGTTTCTATGAGGGAGTGGTAGAACTCTCTCTTACAGCTGCTGAGAAGAAAGATCCCCAAGGTCTTGGCCTTCATTTCTATAAAAATGGAGAACCAGAAGAAGATGTTGTTGGACTCCAAGCTTTTCAAGAGAGGCAAGTTTTCAGGATACCTTATTACCATTGTATGGGGTGCTTTATTTCAAGTGACTGGAAAAGCAACTCTTTTGGGGAAGGTATGCAGAGTAATGACAAACAAGCATGTTATAGTAAGGGACACAATATAGATGTTTTTGCCCAGCATGCTCTCCTTGATTATCATTAATATGGCACCAACTTAATCTGGAACAGAGGGTTAACTGATAGATGCAGAAAACATTGTGAGCTGAACATTACAGAAATACTTTTTAGAAAGATGATTGAGAACAGACTAGATTGCGGCAACTAGCTGACAATAATCTGTGACCTTTTTTAGTAATTATGTTTACAAAGGCATACAATAACAACATTTGAGAAGAGTATTTCATAGATTGTTGCAATGAAAATTGTGAGGCTTTTATTTTCTTTTGCTCTATTTACAGATTGAACAGCTACAAGTGTATCACTGACACCCTTCAAGAGTTAGTGAATCAAAGTAAAGCTGCTCCTCAGTCTCCCAGTGTACCCAAAAAGCCAGGTCCTCCAGTGCTGTCATCTGACCCCAACATGCTAAGCAATGAAGAAGCAGGACACCATGTAAGAAACACCCAAAAAAATCATGACTGCACTCCAGAAAATAGTGTGATTTGAAGGAGCGTAGAATTTATTATTTTTAAAAAATTACGGAATAGTTTAGCGAAGTACATAAAAGTCAAGATTTGTCATGAATTGGCTTCTTCATGTATAGAGTGTTCATAGAAAGGATGACATGCAAATAATGTGACCCTAAGTATTGTTGCATACATATTCAGTGCTTTATGTAATGTAACCACTTCTGGAATAACAGCTTTGGACTTTTCTTCCTTTAGTTTGAACAAATGCTAAAGCTGGCTCAGCGTTCAACAGATGAGCTCTTCAGTATTGCACTTTACAACTGGTTGATACAAGTTGACTTGGCAGACAAACTGTTACAGGTGAGCTCATCTCTATACAACGAAATAATCTGTTGGAGGGTTCCACTGAACTGGAGGAGTTAATTGTAATAATGCTGATGCTTTAAAAAAGAGGCGAAAGCAAGAATATAAATATTATCTTTATGACTTTTGCAGGTGACTGCCCCCTTTTTGGAACCCTACCTTGTGCGGATGACCAAGATTGACCAAAACAAAGTCCGTTATATGGATTTACTGTGGAGATACTTTGAAAAGAACAGAAATTTCAGTAATGCAGCCAGAGTCTTGGCTAAGTTGGCTGACCTGCATAGGTATGGATTATGTGTGATCTGTTGCATATATTGAGGTAACTGGGGAAAAACCAAACAAACTAAAATCAAAACCTTATGTGTAGGTGTTTTAAGAAAAGGCCAAGAACAATAAAAGGCCAATGCCCAAGGATGGTTGCTAAAAAAAAATCAAATGAATGGAATATATTAGCTTTTAATCCAGGCCATTATTGGAAAGAAATTACATGTTTATTTTATGCATTATACATTAGCTTGCAATGTATTTCCTGATGTAAGTACCATATATTAAGTGGTCATTCCTTACACAGAATTTTATAATGCAATAGTGTATCTGTGGAGCAGTGGATTGAGAAGTACACTAGAACTGAGCCTGCAACTAAGATGAGGTTACGAGGTTGGATAATGTCCTGCATGATTTAGTAAAATCAGAAGTCACATACTAATTCCCAGAGTCGAGTTAGAATATAACTAACCCTCAAATAATTATATTAAGTACCCATTTTATTTTGAATATTTGTTTTGCAGCACAGAAATTTCTCTTCAACAGCGTCTTGAATACATTGCACGTGCCATTTTGAGTGCCAAAAGTTCCACTGCCATATCCTCTATAGCTGCAGATGGTGAATTCCTACATGAACTAGAAGAGAAAATGGAAGTAAGAAAAAAAATACTAATCTAAGCTACACTGTGAATGCATTATTTCACTTTGTCTTATTGGCACATGACATTTTTATTACCAATTCTGTAGAAACAGCGTTCTGTGCTTTCTTCCCGATGTGGCAAAGTTATGCAGTTGATAGGAGACTCTGAGGTGTAAGACAGTAACATTTCTACATTTAAATAAGTTAAAGTTAATTCTGGGTGTATTCTTAAGCTTTGATTAAATTAATCCATTTTTGAAATACTTTATTTTTCTTTTTAAACAAGGTTGCAAGGATCCAACTTCAAATACAAGAAACATTACAACGGCAGTATTCCCATCATTCTTCAGTGCAAGATGCAATCTCCCAGCTTGATGCTGAGCTGATGGATATAACCAAGGTGATAAAAATTTCTCTGTATTAAAAGTCAATTTATCACATTTGGGGAAAAAAAAATGTTTTGCGAAGTATGATCCTATGCTGACTAGGAAAAGTAATAGAGAGACAGTTTGGCATTCCTGGTCTCAGAATGTCTGTTACCTGAGACTGCTGTCTTTTTTACTTTGGTATTCCTTCAGTCTTTTGTACTTTAATTTCTTCCATGTGTTTATCTTCTTTATTAAGTCTCTTAGATTTCTTCATTTATTGGGAAAATTGTTAAAAAATTAATGGTATTAATTATAACTTCATATAAAATTGGGGATTGTATTTAAGAAGTGAAACTAAATGTTGTTAAAAAAAACCACCAAAACCAAAAAACCAACACATTTTGTGTTTGACAACAGTTACTTAAGTTGTACCTTTACTAGTCTGATGTCTACCATACAAAATAAAGAAAAGCTGATTTTAAGAATTTCATTTTTATCCTACTTGAAATGTAAAGCCTGGTAATTTTTCTTTCAGCTGTATGGAGAATTCGCTGACCCTTTTAAGCTCTCAGAGTGTAAGCTTGCAATTATACATTGTGCGGGTCATTCTGATCCTATCTTGGTGCAAACTCTCTGGCAAGAAATCATTGAGAAAGGTAGGTCTTAATGGCCTAGGAGTGGTACAAACTAGAACTATAGGAAGTTAGGAAAATTAAAGCTTTTAAGACTATGTGGTGCTACTGATATGCTGTCCAAGTGAGATGCATCTTTTCTGGACTATTCTGTAATATAGTTAAGCGTAGTTAACTAGTAATTCATTAATGTTACTACCTTTGGCTTGTGCGCCTAAAGGACAGGAAAGTAATCTTTTTACATACATGTTGGAGCATATTCCATGTATGGCTTGAATAATCGCATTCCAGATAACATTTAAGAAGTCATTTCATCCCTTCTTGTTCTTAGATGCCATTATATATGGACTTCAGAATACTTGTGAAATTTTGTCTGAAGGTTTCACTATTAGGAAATTATAATAAAAATGTTAAATTTATCGTGACAAAGATTAAAGAATCTTCAGGGAGTTCAGCGTTTTTATAATGTTGACAGTGTAGTGGTAAGGTTTTGTGTAAGGGTTTTAAGTGTAAGGGTTTTGTCCATTTATAGGGAAGCAGAATAGGGGGCACAGCTCTGCAAGCCTAGCCACTCAGCTGTGATAACCTTGCCTCACCCTTTACCATGAGTTGGTAATTCACTCCCTCTTCCTGTTTTGGGGTTTTTTTCCCCTTGGATTTTGTGCTCAAGGTTGCCATTGTGCAAACAACATTGACAGTGATTTGAGGGAAAAGCTATGTGGTAGCGGTTTTTTTGTGGGTTTGTTGTTTTTGGGTTTGGGGGTGGGGGTTGGGGTTTTTTTTTGGTTGGTTGGGTTTTTTTAAGTACATTTGCATGGAACTTCAAGGAAACATTAAAATCTGTGAATATATATGCCTACACACCAGAAAAAGTTGTACTTTCATTTCCACGTGCTGATTTTGCACTGACAATAGTGTAAGATTTTGATGTGTTAGTAGTAAATTTAAGTACCTCAGTGTAGTTGTGTATAAATGTGGAACTTTTTTCCTGAAGTTCTTTCTAAATGATTTCTTTTCTCTTTCAGAGTTGAGCGATAGTGTGTCTCTGAGCCCCGCTGACAGAATGCAAGCACTTAGTCTGAAGATGGTATTGCTTGGAAAGATATATGCTGGCACACCTCGTTACTTTCCTTTAGGCAAGTTGTTTAGCCTGCATAGTAAATAAACATATCCATTACATGAATGGGTCTCAGCTTTCTTTTTAGCCTCTTAAAAAAAGTTTTAACCTAAGAAATGTCTCTTTCTTTCCTTTTAGATTTTAAAAAATACTGGTAATTTTGTGATACATAATTACACATAATTACATTTTGTGATACATAATTACTGTAGTTATTTGTGAAATTTTTCGCTGAAGCAACATATTATTTCAACTGTCAGTAGTGATGGAGTTGATCTTGAGGGTAGCTGGGTAGTACTTTTCAGTTTTGTCCAGGAAATCAGGAACAATAGCATTGTTATACTTGCTCATTATTACAGTGACTCTGACATGGGATTGAGGAGAGGGAGGTTAGACAAAAAGTAGAAATAGAATTCCTATTGGCCTCTAATTTTGTAAACACAGTATAATTGTATAATTACAAAACCATTACAGTTTTTACAGGTGCAGTTTTTCCTAGAATTTATCTAGGGATTTAACCAGAATTTACAGTTTTTCCACCCTGAATGGGAAGTAAATGAAGCTTAGAAGGCAGCAACAGTTATTTTTGGATGGCTGTGCAGATATCATTTTAGAAAGTAGTAAAGTTTGTTTGTATCAAAGTACAAAGTAAAAAAAGTGTATTTATACATATAATAAGATTTTAGGTAACCACATTTATCTGCTGTCTTTTGAAGTATCTACTGCTATCTGCAGGGGCAGATTCTAAAAACAGAATTTAGGAGATTTCTGGATCCTTTTTGGAGCTTCTTTCTGCTTTTGAGATGCTCACATGTTTTGACAACTTGGTACTATATAAAAACCTGGAAAATACATTGTTCAGTGCTAAATGTTCTTTTATAATAGTAAAATATTGTAAAAGAACATTTCGTGCTAAGCAATATATTGTTAATTGTTACTGACACTTAATCATGATAAAAGATGCAGTAGTGTTGCTGGCTGTTCTGTCAAATGAAATGATAGTGTGTTCTTTTGTGCTGAAACAAAGGTTAATGAACTTTTGCTTAACAACATAGTTCCGTGGCAGAACTGTAATAAAGTACTTAGTATGAGTAATCCCTGTCAAGCATTGCTGAGAGCTTAATACCATCTTTGGAGGTAGTTAGATTTTGCATATCCTTCCCTCAGTGCAGACTGGGGGAAACTGTTACATGTGCTTCACAGGAGAAAGGTACCAACTGTGTGGAAGACAGAAAATTAAACTTGGAGTAAATCACTTTCAAATGCCTTTCTTTGCTAGACTCCCATTAACAAGTTGGAATCTAAACATCCCATTATTTTTGTCCTCCAGATTTTTTAGTGCAGTTTCTAGAGCAACAAGTCTGCACTTTGAACTGGGATGTAGGTTTTGCAACATATACCATGCAAGAAATTGGAGTGCCGTTGCCAAGGCTGCTTGAAGTATATGACCAGTTGTTTAAAGCACGGGTAAGGAAAATAGCCACAAAACAAAAATTTTGTTTTCAACTACTATCAAGGTCTGTCTTTAGCAGGAAACATAAAATAATATAAGGTGTGATATATCAAAATATCAACTTCATAGCTTTTGTCCTCTTTTTTTACCTAAAGGTTCTTAATGCTGCTGCTTTTTCCCCCTGTTGATTTTATTCACTTTAATTCTAAAGTATGAGGAAAATCATTAATCCTTTTACTTCACCTAAAGCTGATTTAGGATTAAATAGGATTAGGATTGTTATGTTGCAGAAGGAACAGCATATCTTGAATATATTAGTTTTATTTGTTTCCTATTAATGATTAAAATTTGCTATATTACTGCATCTTGTTTAATCTATTGATGCAATAGGCATAAAGAATAAGAAGTCGTATTTTTAACTTTTGATTTGTAGACCAGGCTTAAACAGAATTAAAACAAAGAGAATTGACTTGCTCCTTTTTACCCAGATTCCTTACAGTGTAAGGAATTCAGAACTTCCTAAAATCTGTTACTTTACAGACAGTTAGGTAATGGAAGACTGGATTAAATTCATGTATGTTTTATTACTCAAAAGTCAAAATAGTATTTAAATATAGACTTAATTGAATTCCCATTTTTCTTACATTTTTGTTACAATGAATAAATAATACCACAGCTGGCAATTTGTGTGTACACACACACTTTTTTTTTTCTTGTCTCCTTAATATTTGTCTTCTTAATATTTTGGAATCTTTTTTTAGGACCCATATTGGAATAGAATGAAAAAGCCTTTACACCTTTTAGAGTGTATTCATGTATTATTATCAGGATATGTACATGATCCAAGCAGAGTACTTCTGAGGTAAGAAAGGCAACTACATCCTAATAAATAGTGAAAGATGTAAAATATCCTAAAGCACTGCACTTCAGCAATCCCCAAAGCTTTTCTTCTTTTCTTTTGGGTGAATTTAGTATTTCTTTCTTAGCAGTGATTACTGAGACTCCTCATTCAAAACCAGTTGGTAGAAACTTGTAGGGTCCTTCCTATAAACTACTTGAATAAAGATAATTTTCACAACTTCACTGAAGATTCATGAGGAACTGAGAGGATTATTTTGTAAATTTTGGCCACATACTTTAAGGAGTAGTACAGACAAATTTGAGGGAATCTGGGAAAAGTGAGGAAAAATGAGAATCGGGTGTTTTGTGAATGAAACAGTGAACTGTTTAATGAAGGCGAGAAGCACTGAGTTTTTGTATTCTCGAAAAGAGAAGACTAAAATGAGAATAGATCTTCCCAAATTGTTTTTAAGAGGTTGGTGATGAATGACTCTCGAAGACTAAAATTCTTCTTAGTCTGCAACAGGAAAGAATTTAGGTTTAATATTGGAAAAAGTTTCTAGCTAAAAGAATAGCTATGTACTTGAACAAGTTGCCTGCATGTTATGGGATCTCTAGCTTTGGCAACTTTTGTGAATAGACTATACAAACTTCAGTTGGAACTATCTTGTCTCAGAAACAATGAGCAGAACTAGACAAAGTCTTGATAACTCTTCTCACCATAAATTTTTCTGATTCTCTTGAAAATATACATATAAATATCCCCTGTTCACATATAGGGTTTACATCTATCTTTTCTGACTTTTTTTGTCTTTTATGGTTAGCTGATTTAAATACTCTAACTTCTTAGAACTTTAGTGAATGTTGTCTAATATCTACTTAGATATTAATACCTAAATTGTTGTGATTTTTATATTCATTTTAGATATTTAAATTGCTATCTAAATTAGTAACTTATACGTTGTCTTCATATCTAAAGTAATATCTAAATATTAAATAGTTCACATTGCTATTAACTATCGTTTTATTGTTTATATTTAATATCAGATAAATAGTAATGATTCATTTATTTTCCCATTATGCATTAGTCACAAGCATTAGATTTCAAAATACACTTTTTCTAATAAATAGTTAAATACATAAAAGTAGGTGACAGATGTCTTGCTGATATGTTATTCCATTAAAACTCAAAGAATGCTCAGTTTCTATTTCAGATGATTTCTAATATACAGAACAAAAAGGAGCTCGTTATTATTCTGTTTTCTTTACAGGCGACGATTCACAAATGTTTGCTTGGATGCTGTTAGTTGCTACCTGGTTGAACTTCAGTCCATGAGCCCGACGCTAATGGTGCAGACTACTGTTGGGAATTTTAAATCGCTACAGGCTAAATTAGAACGGCTTCACTGATTGACTAATACAATAACAGAATCATTAGCTCAGATAAAATGAACTATGAAATAAAAGTTCAGATGTCTGCACTGAATCTCTGGAAGAACAAATCCTCAGAAAGAAATTCTGAGAAAGTTGTATCTCCTGCTGCAGTTACTGATGTGTGGCCTGTATTCGTGCTATTCTAAAGGTATCTACAAATTGTAGAATGTAAATGTGACAAATGGAGTTTCTTTTACTACTACCAAATTTTTTAACAATAGGAAGCTTTTTTTTATACTGTTGAAATAAAATGCATTGTGTGATCTTTCCCTTGAGGATTAAAAATATTTGGAAAATATTTTTCTTTTTCTTTACTTCACATAAAGTAATGGAGAAGAGTAGGATGTAAAATCTACTTGACGTGTTTTACAAGTATCAAAACAAGGAATGACAACTGCAGAAGGCAAGATGATGACAAAAGCGCATGTAGATGAGTCGGGTTGTAAATGTGGTCATAACCAGGGAGTAGTGATGCAATCATAACTCTCTGCATGAGTTTATGTGCAGGTGTTTTAATAACAAAAATAATCATTATTTCATACCCGTCACTTTAAACGCAGCCTGCCTCTGTAAATAGAATGTTTGGGATGAAATTTCAGAAACTAGCAATCTAATTTGTATTGCAAGTGAAAGAACAGTATTAAAACCCCATCAAATTATTTTCCCTATTCCATTTTAATAAATAATGTTGTATCTGTTAAAATCAAATAAAGAAGTCAAGAAGTGACTTCTGTCTACTTTCATTATATGCACACAAGCACCAAATTGTGTATATTCCTTAAAAGGAGGAAAGCCTATGCATCATCCTGTATGCATGCTTCCTAAGATTTCAAAATCTCATCCTACAAGTAAAGTTGTTTTTTCTCTGGTTTACTGCTATGCATTGTGTACATATTCAACAACATAAGCGCTGTATAACGTGCACAAGAAAATATCAGTTCATGCTGGTCTTCAGTCTTTCTCAAATAACTTCTTCATGTAAGTAAATAATGAGTTTGGAGAGATTTTTAATGGGGGAAAGAAGCAAATATCTTTATGCCTACACAGCAGATTAATGTATTTTTTTTCCAGGAGAATGAGTAGTTAATAGACATATCACAGGTGTTCAAAAACAGAAAAAAAGAAGTATGGATTAAGGCATTTATTTACATGGAAGTGTGGCGGTGTGCTCCCCCTGTCCTGCGTAAGCGATGACCACCAGTGGGGGTCGTTGTGGCTGCATGTAGGTTATGCTGGACTTTGGGGATGGATGGCAACACAGTAGCCAAGGGCTGCCTGGAGCAGTGAGTCAAATGACTTGGTGATTTGCAAATATGACTATAAGTCAGTCAATCATCTTACTCTATAAATAGTGGACAGTCCAGGGCCCGCTGAGCTCTCCTGCATGGCAGTGGGCTGCATGGTGGGATCTCCCCTTGAGTAGGGACGCCTTTCAAGGTTACTCCTCGAGGTTGAGAGATTCCTTGCCACAACAGATCCTCGGTAAGTGACTAATAGCATGCTACACTTTGAAATCTTAGCTAAGTGATATAAAGGATTGATTGCGCATATATAATCCTTTAGACATAAACCATTGACCAAGTCTGGGAGTAGGACTGGATCCAGCTGCACCTAGACTCCTCTCTGAGAAGGAGTGTAGAAAGCAAGGGGGTCCTCTGAACCTCATGACTCAAAGGGAGGGGCTCCCTGACAGTTTTGTCTGACTGTCCTCTATGCAGTAACTAATCAAGTGTACCTTGCCATCGTATCTTGTTCACTGTCGCATTGAACTTTGTTAATTCACACTTTAACTCACTGTTTTCTATCAATAAAGTATTGTTGCTTCTCTCTTAGGAGCAAAGTGCAGTCTCACTCCACCTGCGACAGCAAGTTATCTACTTACACCCTTTACTACCCGATCTGATTACTATGCTTTAAAGTGTTGTTTAAAGTACAGCCATTAAATTGCTTTCCCTGTGAACTGCCAGGTACATTCTGATGATTTTCAGCCAGAAAATGCACACAGTGAAGTAATATGTAAATTAAAATACATCTCTTTTTTACCTCTTGCTAGATCGAAATAGAGCTGAAATTTTAATATTGGCTTTTCTCTTTTGTCAGTGTTGAAATTTTCTCATAAAGCATTTAAATAGAGGCATTACTCTATGTCCTGGGAAAAAGATTTGCATCTTTCCATATAAAGTATACTATCTTTAGATACTACAAGTTATTTTCTGCTGCTAGCTATGTTCTACACCAAGGATGTCATGTACATTTACCCTGGTCTTGTTATTGCAGTTCTGTTCATGGTCCATACAAATGATGTCCCAAGTCTTGCCTGAATTATTTAACTTTTATGTCTAATTTTTAATATTTGCATGAAAGTTTGTTGTGTTGAGCCATATTCCGTAATCTAGGTAAGTAGATTTCTATTTTCAGATCTGGAGAAATGATTGAAGAGTTGGGAACAGGCACAAGTCACAGGCTTGAGTTTCAGCTCTTTTTTTTCCCCAGTTAATAGAATAAGAATGCCTCTGGCAATATTACAAGTTTTTCAAAGTTAGAGTATTTCAAAGTGTATCAAGTTATCTTTGATATTTTTCAGATGATTGCAGGTAATTTCAGAGTAGACACTGCCTTTTGTTTTCATAGCACATGCTCTGCTCTCAGATGGAGAAAGGATAGTTTGTTTCCCAATTTAAATTTGGAGGGATGTAGAAACCTGAGATCAGAGGAGGGGGTGTGTGGATTAATGAAGTGGGTGAAACAAGTGGGGACAAGTACAAGGAAGTAACTGACCAACATGAACGTGAACCACTTCTCATTAACAAAATTATCAACAATTGGATGATTACTTCTGTTGGTCTTTTTTTCTTCTGTTCCAATGTTACTCATTCTCAATCAAGATTGTGGTTAAGGAAAGGTAGAAGGGGACTAAAGTGGTTTGAGAAACGAGAGCCAGTTTGAGGGAATAGCTGCTTTAAGGGGAATCAAAGGCATTTCTTCAAGGTGATGAAACAAAGCGACTGTCTGCTCACCCTACTTCTTGTATTTCACCTGCATTCCTACATTTGATAGCGTTATAGGGTCTCTCATAGCTGTGCCTCGTACTGTCGCTCATCCCGTACCTCTGGCCTCCTCGCCCTCCCCCCCCCCCCCCCCCATCTCCTAATACTGATGACGGTGCAAATTCCCCCATACGGATCCTCAGCAGCGTGCCCTTCCGCTGGCCTGCCGCCATAGGCGCACGTGGTGCCCGCCTTTCCCCGCTGAGGGAGAGGTGCTCATCAGGTCCCCATGGTCCGTTTTCCCAAAACGCATGAGGCTTCTACCCAGCTTGCCAAGCCGGCAGGATCAGAGGCGAAGGGTAGAGGGAAGCCGTACGCGGGGCCCGTCCAGGGGCCTCGGAGAGACAAACGGAGATCCGCTC